>NC_051154.1:417658199-417760168 GCF_013339745.2 Dermacentor silvarum
AAGTCAGCATCTTCCAATGTGCCACGTAGTCATGGCCTCTTCCCAATGCACCATACGGCACGCCTCTACTTTTAGCTGATCAAATGATTGGACAATTCCCTTCCCTGCATTACTAAACTAATATCATGCACGCAACACTTTTGTTTCCCTAACTTGCTACTTTCTCTAACATTTCCAACCTGCCAACTAAATTGTGATAAATATGCACTAAAAAAGCATTTCTGCGGAAATCCTCATTTTATTTCTTAGCCAGGTCTCTCTCGATCACTGACCTAACATAAGTAATCCCTTTAGGCAGCTGTGTTAACTGTTGCAACCCGTAGTCAGCCTCTTCCCAATGACACACCAGTATGGCCGCTGCCTCGCACGTTAACGTGATCAATGATTTGCATTCCCTCCCTGCATTACTAAACTAATATCATGCACGCAACACTTTTGTTTCCTAAATTGTATTTTCTTAACATTTCCAACTGCCAACTAAATGTGCATAATATGCACTAAAAAAAGCATTTCTCGGAATCCTCATTTTATTCTTAGCCTGTCTCTATGTAGCACTGTCAACATAAGTAACCCTTTAGGCCAGTCTGTTTACTTGTGCACGTAGTCAGCATCTTCCCAATGACAGCAGTACGGCCGCTGCCTCGCACGTAACGTGATCAAATGATTTGGCATTCCCTCCTGCATTACTAAACTAATATCATGCACGCAACACTTTTGTTTCTCTAAATTGTATTTTCTCTAACATTTCCAACTGCCAACTAAATTGTGCATAAATATGCACTAAAAAAGCATTTCTCGGAATCCTCATTTTATTCTTAGCCTGTCTCTATTGTAGCACTGTCAACATAAGTAACCCTTTAGGCCAGTCTGTTTACTTGTGCACGTAGTCAGCATCTTCCCAATGACACTAGTATGGCCGCTGCCTCGCACGTTACGTGATCAAATGATTTGGCATTCCCTCCCTGCATTACTAAACTAATATCATGCACGCAACACTTTTGTTTCCCTAAATTGTACTTTCTCTAACATTTCCAACTGCCAACTAAATTGTGCATAAATATGCACTAAAAAAGCATTTCTCGGAATCCTCATTTTATTCTTAGCCTGTCTCTATTGTAGCACTGTCAACATAAGTAACCCTTTAGGCCAGTCTGTTTACTTGTGCACGTAGTCAGCATCTTCCCAATGACAGCAGTACGGCCGCTGCCTCGCACGTAACGTGATCAAATGATTTGGCATTCCCTCCCTGCATTACTAAACTAATATCATGCACGCAACACTTTGTTTCTCTAAATTGTACTTTCTCTAACATTTCCAACTGCCAACTAAATTGTGCATAAATATGCACTAAAAAAGCATTTCTCGGAATCCTCATTTTATTCTTAGCCTGTCTCTATTGTAGCACTGTCAACATAAGTAACCCTTTAGGCCAGTCTGTTTACTTGTGCACGTAGTCAGCATCTTCCCAATGACAGCAGTACGGCCGCTGCCTCGCACGTAACGTGATCAAATGATTTGGCATTCCCTCCCTGCATTACTAAACTAATATCATGCACGCAACACTTTTGTTTCTCTAAATTGTATTTTTTTACCATTTCCAACTGCCAACTAAATTGTGCATAAATATGCACTAAAAAAAGCATTTCTCGGAATCCTCATTTTATTCTTAGCCTGTCTCTATTGTAGCACTGTCAACATAAGTAACCCTTTAGGCCAGTCTGTTTACTTGTGCACGTAGTCAGCATCTTCCCAATGACAGCAGTACGGCCGCTGCCTCGCACGTAACGTGATCAAATGATTTGGCATTCCCTCCCTGCATTACTAAACTAATATCATGCACGCAACACTTTTGTTTCTCTAAATTGTAATTTCTCTAACATTTCCAACTGCCAACTAAATTGTGCATAAATATGCACTAAAAAGCATTTCTCGGAATCCTCATTTTATTCTTAGCCTGTCTCTATTGTAGCACTGTCAACATAAGTAACCCTTTAGGCCAGTCTGTTTACTTGTGCACGTAGTCAGCATCTTCCCAATGACAGCTAGTACGGCCGCTGCCTCGCACGTTACGTGATCAAATGATTTGGCATTCCCTCCCTGCATTACTAAACTAATATCATGCACGCAACACTTTTGTTTCCCTAAATTGTACTTTCTCTAACATTTCCAACTGCCAACTAAATTGTGCATAAATATGCACTAAAAAAGCATTTCTCGGAATCCTCATTTTATTCTTAGCCTGTCTCTATCGTAGCACTGTCAACATAAGTAACCCTTTAGGCCAGTCTGTTTACTTGTGCACGTAGTCAGCATCTTCCCAATGACAGCAGTACGGCCGCTGCCTCGCACGTACGTGATCAAATGATTTGGCATTCCCTCCCTGCATTACTAAACTAATATCATGCACGCAACACTTTTGTTTCTCTAAATTGTATTTTCTCTAACATTTCCAACTGCCAACTAAATTGTGCATAAATATGCACTAAAAAAGCATTTCTCGGAATCCTCATTTTATTCTTAGCCTGTCTCTATTGTAGCACTGTCAACATAAGTAACCCTTTAGGCCAGTCTGTTTACTTGTGCACGTAGTCAGCATCTTCCCAATGACAGCAGTACGGCCGCTGCCTCGCACGTACGTGATCAAATGATTTGGCATTCCCTCCCTGCATTACTAAACTAATATCATGCACGCAACACTTTTGTTTCTCTAAATTGTATTTTCTCTAACATTTCCAACTGCCAACTAAATTGTGCATAAATATGCACTAAAAAAAGCATTTCTCGGAATCCTCATTTTATTCTTAGCCTGTCTCTATTGTAGCACTGTCAACATAAGTAACCCTTTAGGCCAGTCTGTTTACTTGTGCACGTAGTCAGCATCTTCCCAATGACACTAGTATGGCCGCTGCCTCGCACGTTACGTGATCAAATGATTTGGCATTCCCTCCCTGCATTACTAAACTAATATCATGCACGCAACACTTTGTTTCCTAAATTGTACTTTCTCTAACATTTCCAACTGCCAACTAAATTGTGCATAAATATGCACTAAAAAAGCATTTCTCGGAATCCTCATTTTATTCTTAGCCTGTCTCTATTGTAGCACTGTCAACATAAGTAACCCTTTAGGCCAGTCTGTTTACTTGTGCACGTAGTCAGCATCTTCCCAATGACAGCAGTACGGCCGCTGCCTCGCACGTAACGTGATCAAATGATTTGGCATTCCCTCCCTGCATTACTAAACTAATATCATGCACGCAACACTTTTGTTTCTCTAAATTGTATTTTCTCTAACATTTCCAACTGCCAACTAAATTGTGCATAAATATGCACTAAAAAAGCATTTCTCGGAATCCTCATTTTATTCTTAGCCTGTCTCTATTGTAGCACTGTCAACATAAGTAACCCTTTAGGCCAGTCTGTTTACTTGTGCACGTAGTCAGCATCTTCCCAATGACAGCTAGTACGGCCGCTGCCTCGCACGTACGTGATCAAATGATTTGGCATTCCCTCCCTGCATTACTAAACTAATATCATGCACGCAACACTTTTGTTTCCCTAAATTGTACTTTCTCTAACATTTCCAACTGCCAACTAAATTGTGCATAAATATGCACTAAAAAAGCATTTCTCGGAATCCTCATTTTATTCTTAGCCTGTCTCTATTGTAGCACTGTCAACATAAGTAACCCTTTAGGCCAGTCTGTTTACTTGTGCACGTAGTCAGCATCTTCCCAATGACAGCAGTACGGCCGCTGCCTCGCACGTAACGTGATCAAATGATTTGGCATTCCCTCCCTGCATTACTAAACTAATATCATGCACGCAACACTTTTGTTTCTCTAAATTGTATTTTCTCTAACATTTCCAACTGCCAACTAAATTGTGCATAAATATGCACTAAAAAAAGCATTTCTCGGAATCCTCATTTTATTCTTAGCCTGTCTCTATTGTAGCACTGTCAACATAAGTAACCCTTTAGGCCAGTCTGTTTACTTGTGCACGTAGTCAGCATCTTCCCAATGACAGCAGTACGGCCGCTGCCTCGCACGTAACGTGATCAAATGATTTGGCATTCCCTCCCTGCATTACTAAACTAATATCATGCACGCAACACTTTTGTTTCTCTAAATTGTATTTTTTTACCATTTCCAACTGCCAACTAAATTGTGCATAAATATGCACTAAAAAAGCATTTCTCGGAATCCTCATTTTATTCTTAGCCTGTCTCTATTGTAGCACTGTCAACATAAGTAACCCTTTAGGCCAGTCTGTTTACTTGTGCACGTAGTCAGCATCTTCCCAATGACAGCAGTACGGCCGCTGCCTCGCACGTAACGTGATCAAATGATTTGGCATTCCCTCCCTGCATTACTAAACTAATATCATGCACGCAACACTTTTGTTTCTCTAAATTGTATTTTCTCTAACATTTCCAACTGCCAACTAAATTGTGCATAAATATGCACTAAAAAAAGCATTTCTCGGAATCCTCATTTTATTCTTAGCCTGTCTCTATTGTAGCACTGTCAACATAAGTAACCCTTTAGGCCAGTCTGTTTACTTGTGCACGTAGTCAGCATCTTCCCAATGACAGCAGTACGGCCGCTGCCTCGCACGTAACGTGATCAAATGATTTGGCATTCCCTCCCTGCATTACTAAACTAATATCATGCACGCAACACTTTTGTTTCTCTAAATTGTATTTTCTCTAACATTTCCAACTGCCAACTAAATTGTGCATAAATATGCACTAAAAAAGCATTTCTCGGAATCCTCATTTTATTCTTAGCCTGTCTCTATTGTAGCACTGTCAACATAAGTAACCCTTTAGGCCAGTCTGTTTACTTGTGCACGTAGTCAGCATCTTCCCAATGACAGCAGTACGGCCGCTGCCTCGCACGTAACGTGATCAAATGATTTGGCATTCCCTCCCTGCATTACTAAACTAATATCATGCACGCAACACTTTTGTTTCTCTAAATTGTATTTTCTTTAACATTTCCAACTGCCAACTAAATTGTGCATAAATATGCACTAAAAAAGCATTTCTCGGAATCCTCATTTTATTCTTAGCCTGTCTCTATTGTAGCACTGTCAACATAAGTAACCCTTTAGGCCAGTCTGTTTACTTGTGCACGTAGTCAGCATCTTCCCAATGACACTAGTATGGCCGCTGCCTCGCACGTTACGTGATCAAATGATTTGGCATTCCCTCCCTGCATTACTAAACTAATATCATGCACGCAACACTTTTGTTTCTCTAAATTGTACTTTCTCTAACATTTCCAACTGCCAACTAAATTGTGCATAAATATGCACTAAAAAAGCATTTCTCGGAATCCTCATTTTATTCTTAGCCTGTCTCTATTGTAGCACTGTCAACATAAGTAACCCTTTAGGCCAGTCTGTTTACTTGTGCACGTAGTCAGCATCTTCCCAATGACAGCAGTACGGCCGCTGCCTCGCAAGTAACGTGATCAAATGATTTGGCATTCCCTCCCTGCATTACTAAACTAATATCATGCACGCAACACTTTTGTTTCTCTAAATTGTATTTTCTTTAACATTTCCAACTGCCAACTAAATTGTGCATAAATATGCACTAAAAAAAGCATTTCTCGGAATCCTCATTTTATTCTTAGCCTGTCTCTATTGTAGCACTGTCAACATAAGTAACCCTTTAGGCCAGTCTGTTTACTTGTGCACGTAGTCAGCATCTTCCCAATGACACTAGTACGGCCGCTGCCTCGCACGTACGTGATCAAATGATTTGGCATTCCCTCCCTGCATTACTAAACTAATATCATGCACGCAACACTTTTGTTTCCCTAAATTGTACTTTCTCTAACATTTCCAACTGCCAACTAAATTGTGCATAAATATGCACTAAAAAAAGCATTTCTCGGAATCCTCATTTTATTCTTAGCCTGTCTCTATTGTAGCACTGTCAACATAAGTAACCCTTTAGGCCAGTCTGTTTACTTGTGCACGTAGTCAGCATCTTCCCAATGACAGCAGTACGGCCGCTGCCTCGCACGTAACGTGATCAAATGATTTGGCATTCCCTCCCTGCATTACTAAACTAATATCATGCACGCAACACTTTTGTTTCCCTAAATTGTACTTTCTCTAACATTTCCAACTGCCAACTAAATTGTGCATAAATATGCACTAAAAAAGCATTTCTCGGAATCCTCATTTTATTCTTAGCCTGTCTCTATTGTAGCACTGTCAACATAAGTAACCCTTTAGGCCAGTCTGTTTACTTGTGCACGTAGTCAGCATCTTCCCAATGACAGCAGTACGGCCGCTGCCTCGCACGTAACGTGATCAAATGATTTGGCATTCCCTCCCTGCATTACTAAACTAATATCATGCACGCAACACTTTTGTTTCTCTAAATTGTATTTCTCTAACATTTCCAACTGCCAACTAAATTGTGCATAAATATGCACTAAAAAAGCATTTCTCGGAATCCTCATTTTATTCTTAGCCTGTCTCTATTGTAGCACTGTCAACATAAGTAACCCTTTAGGCCAGTCTGTTTACTTGTGCACGTAGTCAGCATCTTCCCAATGACAGCAGTACGGCCGCTGCCTCGCACGTACGTGATCAAATGATTTGGCATTCCCTCCCTGCATTACTAAACTAATATCATGCACGCAACACTTTTGTTTCTCTAAATTGTACTTTCTCTAACATTTCCAACTGCCAACTAAATTGTGCATAAATATGCACTAAAAAAGCATTTCTCGGAATCCTCATTTTATTCTTAGCCTGTCTCTATTGTAGCACTGTCAACATAAGTAACCCTTTAGGCCAGTCTGTTTACTTGTGCACGTAGTCAGCATCTTCCCAATGACACAGTACGGCCGCTGCCTCGCACGTACGTGATCAAATGATTTGGCATTCCCTCCCTGCATTACTAAACTAATATCATGCACGCAACACTTTTGTTTCTCTAAATTGTACTTTCTCTAACATTTCCAACTGCCAACTAAATTGTGCATAAATATGCACTAAAAAAGCATTTCTCGGAATCCTCATTTTATTCTTAGCCTGTCTCTATTGTAGCACTGTCAACATAAGTAACCCTTTAGGCCAGTCTGTTTACTTGTGCACGTAGTCAGCATCTTCCCAATGACAGCAGTACGGCCGCTGCCTCGCACGTAACGTGATCAAATGATTTGGCATTCCCTCCCTGCATTACTAAACTAATATCATGCACGCAACACTTTTGTTTCTCTAAATTGTACTTTCTCTAACATTTCCAACTGCCAACTAAATTGTGCATAAATATGCACTAAAAAAGCATTTCTCGGAATCCTCATTTTATTCTTAGCCTGTCTCTATTGTAGCACTGTCAACATAAGTAACCCTTTAGGCCAGTCTGTTTACTTGTGCACGTAGTCAGCATCTTCCCAATGACAGCAGTACGGCCGCTGCCTCGCACGTAACGTGATCAAATGATTTGGCATTCCCTCCCTGCATTACTAAACTAATATCATGCACGCAACACTTTTGTTTCTCTAAATTGTATTTTCTCTAACATTTCCAACTGCCAACTAAATTGTGCATAAATATGCACTAAAAAAAGCATTTCTCGGAATCCTCATTTTATTCTTAGCCTGTCTCTATTGTAGCACTGTCAACATAAGTAACCCTTTAGGCCAGTCTGTTTACTTGTGCACGTAGTCAGCATCTTCCCAATGACAGCAGTACGGCCGCTGCCTCGCACGTAACGTGATCAAATGATTTGGCATTCCCTCCCTGCATTACTAAACTAATATCATGCACGCAACACTTTTGTTTCTCTAAATTGTATTTTCTCTAACATTTCCAACTGCCAACTAAATTGTGCATAAATATGCACTAAAAAAGCATTTCTCGGAATCCTCATTTTATTCTTAGCCTGTCTCTATTGTAGCACTGTCAACATAAGTAACCCTTTAGGCCAGTCTGTTTACTTGTGCACGTAGTCAGCATCTTCCCAATGACAGCAGTACGGCCGCTGCCTCGCACGTAACGTGATCAAATGATTTGGCATTCCCTCCCTGCATTACTAAACTAATATCATGCACGCAACACTTTTGTTTCTCTAAATTGTATTTTCTCTAACATTTCCAACTGCCAACTAAATTGTGCATAAATATGCACTAAAAAAGCATTTCTCGGAATCCTCATTTTATTCTTAGCCTGTCTCTATTGTAGCACTGTCAACATAAGTAACCCTTTAGGCCAGTCTGTTTACTTGTGCACGTAGTCAGCATCTTCCCAATGACACAGTACGGCCGCTGCCTCGCACGTACGTGATCAAATGATTTGGCATTCCCTCCCTGCATTACTAAACTAATATCATGCACGCAACACTTTTGTTTCCCTAAATTGTACTTTCTCTAACATTTCCAACTGCCAACTAAATTGTGCATAAATATGCACTAAAAAAAGCATTTCTCGGAATCCTCATTTTATTCTTAGCCTGTCTCTATTGTAGCACTGTCAACATAAGTAACCCTTTAGGCCAGTCTGTTTACTTGTGCACGTAGTCAGCATCTTCCCAATGACAGCAGTACGGCCGCTGCCTCGCACGTAACGTGATCAAATGATTTGGCATTCCCTCCCTGCATTACTAAACTAATATCATGCACGCAACACTTTTGTTTCTCTAAATTGTATTTTCTCTAACATTTCCAACTGCCAACTAAATTGTGCATAAATATGCACTAAAAAAGCATTTCTCGGAATCCTCATTTTATTCTTAGCCTGTCTCTATTGTAGCACTGTCAACATAAGTAACCCTTTAGGCCAGTCTGTTTACTTGTGCACGTAGTCAGCATCTTCCCAATGACAGCAGTACGGCCGCTGCCTCGCACGTAACGTGATCAAATGATTTGGCATTCCCTCCCTGCATTACTAAACTAATATCATGCACGCAACACTTTTGTTTCTCTAAATTGTATTTTCTCTAACATTTCCAACTGCCAACTAAATTGTGCATAAATATGCACTAAAAAAAGCATTTCTCGGAATCCTCATTTTATTCTTAGCCTGTCTCTATTGTAGCACTGTCAACATAAGTAACCCTTTAGGCCAGTCTGTTTACTTGTGCACGTAGTCAGCATCTTCCCAATGACAGCAGTACGGCCGCTGCCTCGCACGTAACGTGATCAAATGATTTGGCATTCCCTCCCTGCATTACTAAACTAATATCATGCACGCAACACTTTTGTTTCTCTAAATTGTATTTTCTCTAACATTTCCAACTGCCAACTAAATTGTGCATAAATATGCACTAAAAAAGCATTTCTCGGAATCCTCATTTTATTCTTAGCCTGTCTCTATTGTAGCACTGTCAACATAAGTAACCCTTTAGGCCAGTCTGTTTACTTGTGCACGTAGTCAGCATCTTCCCAATGACAGCAGTACGGCCGCTGCCTCGCACGTAACGTGATCAAATGATTTGGCATTCCCTCCCTGCATTACTAAACTAATATCATGCACGCAACACTTTTGTTTCTCTAAATTGTATTTTCTTTAACATTTCCAACTGCCAACTAAATTGTGCATAAATATGCACTAAAAAAGCATTTCTCGGAATCCTCATTTTATTCTTAGCCTGTCTCTATTGTAGCACTGTCAACATAAGTAACCCTTTAGGCCAGTCTGTTTACTTGTGCACGTAGTCAGCATCTTCCCAATGACAGCAGTACGGCCGCTGCCTCGCAAGTAACGTGATCAAATGATTTGGCATTCCCTCCCTGCATTACTAAACTAATATCATGCACGCAACACTTTTGTTTCTCTAAATTGTATTTTCTTTAACATTTCCAACTGCCAACTAAATTGTGCATAAATATGCACTAAAAAAGGCATTTCTCGGAATCCTCATTTTATTCTTAGCCTGTCTCTATTGTAGCACTGTCAACATAAGTAACCCTTTAGGCCAGTCTGTTTACTTGTGCACGTAGTCAGCATCTTCCCAATGACACTAGTACGGCCACTGCCTCGCACGTTACGTGATCAAATGATTTGGCATTCCTACCCTGCATAACTAAACTAATATCATGCACGCAACACTTTTGTTTCCCTAAATTGTACTTTCTCTAACATTTCCAACTGCCAACTAAATTGTGCATAAATATGCACTAAAAAAGCATTTCTCGGAATCCTCATTTTATTCTTAGCCTGTCTCTATCGTAGCACTGTCAACATAAGTAACCCTTTAGGCCAGTCTGTTTACTTGTGCACGTAGTCAGCATCTTCCCAATGACACCAGTACGGCCGCTGCCTCGCACGTTACGTGATCAAATGATTTGGCATTCCCTCCCTGCATTACTAAACTAATATCATGCACGCAACACTTTTGTTTCTCTAAATTGTACTTTCTCTAACATTTCCAACTGCCAACTAAATTGTGCATAAATATGCACTAAAAAAGCATTTCTCGGAATCCTCATTTTATTCTTAGCCTGTCTCTATCGTAGCACTGACAACATAAGTAACCCTTTAGGCCAGTCTGTTTACTTGTGCACGTAGTCAGCATCTTCCCAATGACACCAGTATGGCCGCTGCCTCGCACGTTAACGTGATCAAATGATTTGGCATTCCCTCCCTGCATTACTAAACTAATATCATGCACGCAACACTTTTGTTTCTCTAAATTGTACTTTCTCTAACATTTCCAACTGCCAACTAAATTGTGCATAAATATGCACTAAAAAAGCATTTCTCGGAATCCTCATTTTATTCTTAGCCTGTCTCTATTGTAGCACTGTCAACATAAGTAACCCTTTAGGCCAGTCTGTTTACTTGTGCACGTAGTCAGCATCTTCCCAATGACAGCAGTACGGCCGCTGCCTCGCAAGTAACGTGATCAAATGATTTGGCATTCCCTCCCTGCATTACTAAACTAATATCATGCACGCAACACTTTTGTTTCTCTAAATTGTATTTTCTTTAAAATTTCCAACTGCCAACTAAATTGTGCATAAATATGCACTAAAAAAAGCATTTCTCGGAATCCTCATTTTATTCTTAGCCTGTCTCTATTGTAGCACTGTCAACATAAGTAACCCTTTAGGCCAGTCTGTTTACTTGTGCACGTAGTCAGCATCTTCCCAATGACACTAGTACAGCCGCTGCCTCGCACGTTACGTGATGAAATGATTTGGCATTCCCTCCCTGCATTACTAAACTAATATCATGCACGCAACACTTTTGTTTCCCTAAATTGTACTTTCTCTAACATTTCCAACTGCCAACTAAATTGTGCATAAATATGCCCTAAAGAAAGCATTCCTCGGAATCCTCATTTTATTCTTAGCCTGTCTCTATTGTAGCACTGTCAACATAAGTAACCCTTTAGGCCAGTCTGTTTACTTGTGCACGTAGTCAGCATCTTCCCAATGACAGCAGTACGGCCGCTGCCTCGCAAGTAACATGATCAAATGATTTGGCATTCCCTCCCTGCATTACTAAACTAATATCATGCACGCAACACTTTTGTTTCTCTAAATTGTATTTTCTTTAACATTTCCAACTGCCAACTAAATTGTGCATAAATATGCACTAAAAAAAGCATTTCTTGGAATCCTCATTTTATTCTTAGCCTGTCTCTATTGTAGCACTGTTTACATAAGTAACCCTTTAGGCCAGTCTGTTTACTTGTGCACGTAGTCAGCATCTTCCCAATGACAGCAGTACGGCCGCTGCCTCGCAAGTAACGTGATCAAATGATTTGGCATTCCCTCCCTGCATTACTAAACTAATATCATGCACGCATCACTTTTGTTTCTCTAAATTGTATTTTCTTTAACATTTCCAACTGCCAACTAAATTGTGCATAAATATGCACTAAAAAAGGCATTTCTCGGAATTCTCATTTTATTCTTAGCCTGTCTCTATTGTAGCACTGTCAACATAAGTAACCCTTTAGGCCAGTCTGTGTACTTGTGCACATAGTCAGCATCTTCCCAATGACACTAGTACGGCCACTGCCTCGCACGTTACGTGATCAAATGATTTGGCATTTCTCCCTGCATAACTAAACTAATATCATGCATGCAACACTTTTGTTTCCCTAAATTGTACTTTCTCTAACATTTCCAACTGCCAACTAAATTGTGCATAAATATGCACTAAAAAAATGCATTTCTCGGAATCCTCATTTTATTCTTAGCCTGTCTCTATCGTAGCACTGACAACATAAGTAACCCGTTAGGCCAGTCTGTGTACGTGTGCACGTAGTCAGCATCTTCCCAATGACACCAGTACGGCCGCTGCCTCGCACGTTACGTGATCAAATGATTTGGCATTCCTTCCCTGCATTACTAAACTAATATCATGCACGCAACACTTTTGTTTCCCTAAATTCAACTTTCTCTAACATTTCGAACTGCCAACTAAATTGTGCATAAATATGCACTAAAAAAGCATTTCTCGGAATCCTCATTTTATTCTTAGCCTGTCTCTATCGTAGCACTGTCAACATAAGTAACCCTTTAGGCCAGTCTGTTTACTTGTGCACGTAGTCAGCATCTTCCCAATGACACCAGTATGGCCGCTGCCTCGCACGTTACGTGATCAAATGATTTGGCATTCCCTCCCTGCATTACTAAACTAATATCATGCACGCAACACTTTTGTTTCCCTAAATTCTACTTTCTCTAACATTTCCAACTGCCAACTAAATTGTGCATAAATATGCACTAAAAAAAGCATTTCTCGGAATCCTTATTTTATTCTTAGCCTGTCTCTATTGTAGCACTGTCAACAAAAGTAACCCTTTAGGCCAGTCTTTGTACTTGTGCATGTAGTCAGCATCTTCCCAATGACAGCAGTACGGCCGCTGCCTCGCACGTTACGTGATGAAATGATTTGGCATTCCCTCCCTGCATTACTAAACTAATATCATGCACGCAACACTTTTGTTTCCCTAAATTCTACTTTCTCTAACATTTCCAACTGCCAACTAAATTGTGCATAAATATGCACTAAAAAAAGCATTTCTCGGAATCCTTATTTTATTCTTAGCCTGTCTCTATTGTAGCACTGTCAACAAAAGTAACCCTTTAGGCCAGTCTGTGTACTTGTGCATGTAGTCAGCATCTTCCCAATGACAGCAGTACGGCCGCTGCCTCGCACGTTACGTGATGAAATGATTTGGCATTCCCTCCCTGCATTACTAAACTAATATCATGCACGCAACACTTTTGTTTCCCTAAATTCTACTTTCTCTAACATTTCCAACTGCCAACTAAATTGTGCATAATTATGCACTAAAAGAAAGCATTTCTCGGAATCCTCATTTTATTCTTAGCCTGTCTCTATCGTAGCTCTGTCAACATAAGTAACCCTTTAGGCCAATCTGTGTACTTGTGCATGCTCAGAAACACTTGGAATTATTAATGGAATAACGATAAACTAATTTTCGTTTTTTCTTTGTAACCCTCATTGAAACCGTTTTTTTCTGAATTGATCTACATCTGCCAATCCTTGCACCATTGCCCAATTTGACCTAATACGTTATTGAGTTTAATTTGGTCTTCAATGTTCACGATTTCTTGGTAAAGCCTGCAGTCATCTGCAAACAGCCGAATTTTAACATTCACTTCTTTTGCAATATCATTTATGTAGAGTAAGAATAGGAGGGGAGCCAGAACCATGCCCTGAGGTACACCGGAAACAACTGAAACAGAATCAGAAGGATGGTCTCCAAGATGCACAAATTGCTTCCTATTGGACAAATAATCACTTACCCAGCAAGTCACTGGCTCCTCTCCGAGTATGTTCTTAAGTTTAAAAATTAGTTTCGCATGAGAGACACAGCCAAAGGCTTTTGAGAAGTCCAGAAAGAGCATATCGATTTGAGACTGGTTGTTAAGGGCTTAAGAGCTATTTCTATTAGTTGAGTAACAGTGGATAACCCACTACGGAAACCGTGCTGGTTTGGATGAAGGATTTGATTAGTTTCTACAAATTCTGTAATAAATTTCAAGATAATATGCTCAAGCATTTCACAACAAGTACAAGTCAAAGATATAGAGGGTAGCTTGCTGGCGATGAAGCTGCTCCCGATTTATGCACTGGAACAATTGTAGCAATTTTCCACTCTGCTGGGAGGCTACTTTCACGCATTGGTTTTGAGTATATCAGATGCAAGTACGTGCTGATAGGTTCTGCGTACCATTATAAAAATTCGTTCGGAATTCCATCAGGGCCGCTACATTTTTTTACGTCGATATTAAATAACATAGAAAATATACCAGTTTCAGAAATAGTTGGAGAGCAGGCTAGTTTACTCTGTTGAGAACCAAAGGTAAATGGGTATGCTGGGACATCTGCGTAAACACCGACTGCTATTCAAAGCATCTGCTTTGTCTTTATTTTCCACTGGGGATGCTTCGCGAAGGCTGCTGTTTTGACAGTGGATGTAACGCCAAAATTTATGGGGCGAGTCCTTGATGAAATGTTTTAAAGTGGTGCTACTGAAATGCTCTTTAGCACCACGAATTTTGCCTTTTAATCATAAGAGAATTCAAAGGCGAGCAGTAATCAGAGTTCGTGCATAACTTTTTAGTTTTCCTTAGCCTCTTGATTCTACGCTTTAAGTGGATTATATCGCATGTAATCCACGGGTTGTATTTTCTTGTCACCTTTGGTATTTCCGGAACAAAACAGTTAATGCAGTACATAATATGTGCCCGAAATTTCAGCCAGACATCGTCAATATGTGACTGCTCAACAGTACAAAGATTATAGAAGTCATAGTATTCATGGGTAAGATACGTCATAATAGCAGCATCATTTGCCCTATTAAAGGCAAATATATATTTCTTCCGAATTACACAGGCCATAGGCAAAGTACACAGGTCAAGCTGTGTAACACTTCTACATGGGTATCAGTTGTCACGAAATTATCAGTGACAAAAACTAAATCTAAGACAGAGCTGGAGCTTCCCTGAATACGAGTAGGCATTAGGACAAGTTGTTTAAGGCTAAATGCGAACATAATGTCACGTAGTAGTGACGCTGAAGAAAACAGTCCTAAAACTGTGTATGACGAAACTGATTCTTTATTGGGCGAACCTGTGCCCACAAAAGCAAGCTACACTCAAAGCACAACGATAGCGGCGAACACAATCGGCGATCGTCAAAAATCTGATCTGTGGTGAAACGCGCCGGCTTTTATACATGACTCATCGAATGTTCCAGATTAATCCCTGGTACCCGCAGTGTCTTCCAGAAAGTTCTAGACAATTCGCGTCGGTCATACAATCAGATAACATAAGCGTCGGTGAAAACAGGCAACGGAAAGAAGCATCGATAACGTTCTACAAACTTCCAATGCATGCGCGTCCTGCGCCGAGCGATAATGTTTAACATTTGTTAGTTAGTGGAAAGCGGCCACCGGCGAAAGATAAACATGTCTTGTACTTAATAGCGCATAAAAAGGGGACGAGGCACAGATGGACGACGCGGACACAGCGCTGTGTCCGCGTCGTCCATCTGTGCCTCGTCCCCTTTTTATGCGCTATTAAGTACAAGACATGGAATACCAACTCGCCCAATCTTACGCTCTTTCAAGATAAACATGTATACGTGTCAATAAAATCTAGAATGCGATTAGTTTCTGCCATTCCCGGATTCAGAGAGCTCCAATTTACATCAGGAAGGTTGAATTCGCCATCCAAGATAACTTGAGATCAGAATAAAATCACAATGAAATATATGTTGTAGTGCCTCTCATTTGCCATGAAGTTATGTTTCGCTGGGCAAGCTTGGCTTCTGGAGAGGGGAAAAAGTGTTCTTTAATGATTTGTTGGGCGTACCTCAATGGCCTCATGAACAGCAGCCAGGTATCGCTTGCCGCCCAGCTTAGACAGGCAGTGCCCAAAAGCCAGCACAAAACTGGCAACTTTGTGGATAGGAACCTGCAACGACAATGGGCCAAAAAGATAGACAAACACAAAGATGGTTTTCATTCGTCAATCCCTTGGGCTCATACATATCTAAGAGTTGCTGTATATCCTCAGTTCAATGGCCTTCACTGGTTTTCTCGAAACATGAAGAATCTGAGAAAAAACATTCTGCTGCCCTCTTGTGTGTCCGACCAAAGTAGTTGGGCGTGCCAATACTGAAAAAGTCAGCATAACGGTCGGTGCAGTCTGCATATGATCAAAACCAGCATTTTATCTGTCATTTAGTTCACCCCAAAGCCCATCGGGGCACATAAGAAAAGACTTGGCAATGACAAATGCACAAAGTGTTGTCGGGAGAAAACACGGAAAAACCACTCAAGCATATTTGTTCATACACTACAGAGGGCTGCCCCGTAGACCTCAAAAATAACAGCTGTTTTTGTGTGCAGGCTAAAACATAGATATATTGATTATTTATATTTATTTTACCCTCCGGGTGCACAGTATATTACAGAGGGGAGGGGCAATTGTACATATCAATCTGATAATAGGCAAGGATTAATTGAGAAAAATAAAGTGGGTTAAATAAAATAGCAGCAAAACATAAGCAAGTAAGCACAAAAGTACAATAATATTGTCACGTAGTAGTGACGGTAGAGAAAACAGTTGCAAAACTGTGTATGACGAAACTGGTTGTTTATTGGGCGAACCTGTGCCCACAAAAGCAAGCTACACTCAAAGCACAACGATAGTGGCGAACACAGTCGGCGATCGTCGAAAATCTGATCAGTGGCAAAACGCGTCGGCTTTTATACCTGAGTCATCGAAGGTTCCAGAATAATCCCTGGTACGCGCGTGTCTTCCAGAAAGTTCTAGACAATTCGCGTCGCTCATACAATCAGACAACATAAGCGTCGGTGAAAACAGGCAACGGAAAGAAGCATCGATAACGTTCTAGAAACTTTCGATACAGGCACGTCCTGCGCCGAGCGATAACGTTTAACATTTGTTAGCCGGTGGAAAGCGGCCATCGGCGAGAGATAAACATGTATACATGTCAATATATACACTAAATATATAAGACAACAGCAGAAACACAACAAAGAGAATAGAGTTACGCAATGGTTAAAGACCAGTCAATCAACTAGTTAACAAGACACCTTTAAAACGTATGGCGTCGCGGATGCCCGTGTACATGGCTTAGCAGCAAGGTGGGGAAAAAATACAAAAAACGCTAGCGAAATGAGGTACACTGGCCTCTAACAGGACAATCAGCAAAAGAAGGGGGGAAAAAGGAAAATAACAAGGAAAAACAAAAGCAAAGTCTAATTCCTGTGATGTCCCCATGCCAGTAATTCAGCTACTGCGAAATCATGCACGATGACATTAATTTGGTCACAAATATTTTTCTTTTTATTATTGTCTCACAAGACCAATCGTTCCGATAGTACAGCTGAACAACAGTTTGGCTATTTTACATCAAATACATTTTGGGAATGGTGACTTCCTAGTGACCTAACACATGCAAAACATGAGAAACGGCGCCGAGAGGAAATGAAAAAGGTAATGTTGCACTCATGGATAATCCACTAGTATACAACTCTCGTAAGAACTTTCTAGGCATCAAAACAATAGAGAACCACAATGCTATGCACTTCCTCGGTGACATTGTATACTGTTTAAAGCAATGATACCATAATGTGTTTAGAACCAAGCACTGCAGTTACCACCACCTTCGAGATATGAGACATATGTTTATGTGATGGTCTCCCTTTTGAGTGGTACATTCTTTCTGCAACTATGCTTTACAACGCAACAGCTCGATTTAGATGCCGACTTAGTGAAGGAGACGCAATTCTCCCACTGGCCTCTTTTTGGCAGCTAGCATTTAACATGGCAGACTCGCACAGGTAAGCCACAAAGATGGCAGCAGGTTTTGCAGGTCTACTTGTGTAGTGATCAGATGAAAACAAGATACACTCGCTAGGCAGATTATCACAAAAATGCACTCAAAGGGGCTACATGCTTGTTCTGAAAGTATTTAGGCTGCCCTGTGCCAAGAAAGAATGCTTAATTATTACAATGCAAACTTCTTTCAGTAGAGGCTGGTGCAAGTTGTACAAGCACAACAAGCGTACATTGATTGCCTACAAGCTACTGTGTGAGCAGGCAACAGGCATGTTTGGTCCTTCTTTGCATCTTGCGTCAGGTATCAGCTTGTACTTCATTACAATGTTATGTTGAAGCAGTTACTGATTGCAAAGCCACTTACTGCATCAACCTTTTCACATCCATTGAGACCAGTTCGCTAACTGTAAAACTTACTAGCCCGATATCTTGGTCTACTTTCACATGTTATTGGAATTTCAAAAATATGTAGCTGTCTATGAGCTAGCTAGGTTGTTACTACACATATCGGGTGTGCGAGTTATTAAGGCGAAACCGTTTAATGTCTCATACTCGCGGTGTCCGACCGTCCGTCTATCCGTGCCCTGGAACGGTGCCAGCTGTGGCTGGCCTCTCCCCCTTACACTCCCTCAGCAATCACGTGATAGCACAGCAGCGCATAGCAACAGTAGCGCCACCACAGCTGTGGCCTCTCCCCCTTACACTCTCTCAGCAATCACGTGATAGCACAGCGGCGTATAGCAACAGTAGCGCCACCACAGCTGTGGCCTCTCCCCCTTACACTCTCTCAGCAATCACGTGATAGCACAGCGGCGTATAGCAACAGTAGCGCCACCACAGCTGTGGCCTCTCTCCCTTACACTCTCTCAGCAATCACGTGATAGCACAGCGGCGTATAGCAACAGTAGCACCACCACAGCTGTGGCCTCTCCCCCTTACACTCCCTCAGCAATCACGTGATCGCACAGCGGTGCGCGCGGCAACACTCCTTCATCTGACGTCTCGTTGCAGCAGTCGAGTTAGTCGGATGGCTCTCAAGCGGCCCGGTGATGATTCCACGGCAAGTGGTTTGGACAAGTGCCCCAAGAATGTGGATTCCACCGATACCAAACGCCCCAAGAAGAATGAGCAAATGTGCATGTGGTGGTAGTCAGTCGAATGGGCACAGGCTTTCGCCAAAGACACTTTGGAATTCACAAAGTGTCCTTCAATTTTTTTAAGAACACAACGTTGGCTTCAGGCAGAGAAGAATATCTCTAGCAAAAATAGACATATTTTCACCAAACTTTGGGAAATACTTCTCTTAAAGTTTATTCCCACAATTACTCAATGAATCCGCCACCTGTAGCAATAACCGATTCAATTAGGCTTCGGAAACGGCTGCATGCACGGATCAGGTGGTCCTCACAGATGTTGGCCTTTGAGTCAGCAATGGCGGCCTTCAGCGAGTCTTTTGTATTATGTGGCTGTATGTTGGCCTCTCTCTCAACGATGCCCCAGACATAGCAGTCGAGTGGATTTAAATCTGGGGCGCGATCTTGTACGCGTTCCAAAATGGAACAGAGGCGGTCCGTTCCATCGAGCCGCACACGATTGGTCAATTTGAACCGTGAGCCGCACACAATTGGTCAATTTGAACCGTGAGCCGCACACGATTGGTCAATTTGAACCGTGACGATCAAATTGACTATTCGTGTGTGGCTCGATGGAACGGACCGCCTCCGTTCCATTTTGGAACGTGTACAAGATCGCACCCCTGGAGAACTAGGAGGCCTCAAGTTGGGAGTGATGTGGTCATTGAAATTGTCAGCCAGTCACTCCAGGGTGATGCAGGCGGTGTGGGCGCCGAATCTTGCTGAAAAACATAAGGTCTTCCTTTTGAAACAGTCTTTATCCAGGGCTTTACAACGGTGGCAAGCACCTCCACGTACACAGCAGCATTAACGCAGAGTCCTTCTGCAAAAAAGTGTGGCAGCATGACATCACCCTCGTTGCTGGCGACAGCTGACACCGTCACACACGACGAAAATTTTGTTTGCATCATTGTAGACACCTCATCAGCGCTTGCGCAAAGCCACCTGTCATTATGGCGGTTAACTTTTTTTGTTCTTGGTCAAAGTTTTTTTATCTGAAAAAAAAAACCGTAGCATTCCAGGCTCCTCCGGTCTTTTCAGCTTGCTTAGCAAGTGCTTGGATCGGAGCAGAGTTTTATTGGACATGAATTGCCCCCTCCTCATGACATAGGAATGGCTCAAGTCCTTATGGACAGCGAGCCTGACAATCAATTCTGTGACTTGGAGCTCCTTTGCAATGGCCCGCATTGACTTCCCTGGGTAGTCACTCACGATGACTTGCAGCCGCCAGAGAAAATCGCCAGAGGGTTCTGACGATGTCTGACCGCTGACTGTGGTTTTTCCTTTTTGTCACTGCCAGAACACATCAGTTCTGTCCGCACCTTGTAAACGAAAGACTTCGCTACATTCAGGAAGGTTGCAATTTCCAAGTCACTCTGGTGTGCGGCCAGGACGAGGACTGCATGGCATTTCACTTCCTGCGTCAACCTGTACACTTACATCTTTGAACAAACTGTGCAGTATGAAGGATAAGGGGTCAACCAACAAGAAGCTGCACGCCTAGATAGATATGATGAGCCTGCTGGTGTCTACGGCGATAAGGAAGTGTTCTCAAATACCTCACACACCCAATAAAGAACAGACACCTAGTTTATGTGAACACAACCAACCAAGGCATTAATTTGAGAAACTGAGTAGCGCTAGACGGACAGGGATGGGTATAAAATATAACAGACAGCACTAACTTCCAACTGTTTATTTTGAGGAAGATGCACATTTTTATAAGCACCTTACTGTGCATGGCAACAAAGGCATCACATCATGTGAAAGACGACGATTGCACGTCACCTTTGGCATGATGTGATGTTTTTATTGTGGCGATAGGTCACCCTTGGCACCTGCACGAACATTTTTAGAAGTCACTCACTGCCTAATAAACCTTATAGTATTTCTGTTGAAAACAGTTTCTTTGAGAGTGTGTTGGAGTACATTGTTATGAAGGCTAACGGCTGCTTAAGAGTGATTTTAAGCTGTTTTCTAGCTAAAAGCCGGCCTCCTTTTTGATTTTGACACGTTCTTGTAGGCCCGATTTTCAGGTGCTTTGTAGATTTATTTATATTGGTGTTCTCTTGAAGTTTATTTTCAAGTGGCAAGAATAGTGGGAGAAAAGCTGCATTACAACAGGTTGACTGGCCGGCCCAAACACAAAAACACAAGGAGTGCAGGAGTGGGAATGCCCAACGCCATTTTCTAGGTAAAATTTCATTTTGGTGCCGATAGTGAACCAGACAAATTCTGATTTCGGAGCAGTCTGTATATCTTACTAGTCGAGCGATCTGGAGGAATGAAAATTTTAATAGTGACGTAAGAGTTTCTCGCTAAGTCCTCGTTGGTGTATCAGAGTCCAGACCCAAACACGGTCTCCGGGCTAGTACTTGACGTACCGTCATCGAAGATTGTAGTGTCGGCTGTCGGTTCTCTGCTGGTTCTTGATGCGCAGGCGGGCGAGCTGTCGACCTTCTTCGGCACGCTGCAAATAGGTGGCAACATTGAAATTTTCTTCGTCGGAGACATCCGGTAGCATGGCGTCAAGCATTGTTGCCGGTTTCCTTCCGTAGACCAGGTTGACCATGTGCGCCGTTTCTTGCATGGCCGTGTTGTATGCGAAGGTCACGTACGGAAGGATGGCATCCCACATCTTGTGTTCGACGTCGACGTACATTGCCAGCATGTCAGCGATGGTCTTATTTAGGCGCTCGGTGAGGCCATTCGTCTGCGGGTGGTAGGCGGTCTTATTTAGGCGCTCGGTGAGGCCATTCGTCTGCGGGTGGTAGGCGGTGGTCCGGCGATGGCTTGTCTGGCTGTAGCGCAGGATGGCTTGAGTTAGTTCAGCCGTGAAGGCCGTACCTCTGTCGGTGATGAGGACTTCTGGGGCACCGTGACGCAGGAGGATGTTCTCAACGAAGAATCGGGCTACCTCGGCAGCACTGCCTTTGGGCAAGGCTTTTGTTTCGGCGTAGCGGGTGAGGCACTGAACTCGCAGTGCTTTCTTTTGCTTTCATGGGGGGCTACTACTGCGGTGTCTTCCCCCACATGTGGACCGGTATGCAAATTGCAGCTCAGAGGCAGCGCTACCACTACGTGCATCAGTTGTAAAGCTATAAATCCAACCTAATTTCCTTCAATGCACAGCCAAATTTGGTGTAGAGGCACTCACAATGCATCTTTTTAATTCTTGTTCAGTGTTCCTCCATTATTGTTATATCATGAAGCTTAATCAATACCTGTGTACCCTGCTAAATTCATGTCCATTTGTTCTAGTAGTATTGTTCTGTTCTGTCACATTTTGTTTTTATTGTCGCCCCCCCCCCCGTCGCCACTGCTTTGCAGCCCCCATTTGTGGGTTAAGCTGCTTGAGTGCAGCTTTTATTCCTGTCATCCTTCAAGTACCACACATGAAAATAAAGATTTAAATCGAATCAATACAAGGAATACTGGAATACTATACTAGCATACTATGTCTGCACAGTGCGGGACAATATGTCAGGCAGAAAAGCATAAGTACAAAAAGGTACAAAGCACAGGGGTTCAATTTGTCTTTGGGAATTTCAGACATACATTTAGACTTAGTGAATCAAGTGTGAATATAGCATTAGGCTGGCCTACACGTCCAAGATCGAAGGAAGACATGGAGACAAATTTTTTTTCACAATATATTTCCCTCAAAAACAAGTATAGACTGAAATGGGTATCTTTCAAGTCCACATCACATATTTCCACGTTAAGATCATGGCAATAAAGTGAAGGAAGTTCATTGCAAGGCAGATTTTAAAATGTCATTTTTTTTTCCACAGACTACAAGAGCACGGAGTCGACTACCCCATGATGTGGCTGGGGGGTGTCTGATGTTTGTTCACTTCACTATTGTAAATGAGTTGTAAGTATATGCACTTTAAGAATGTGTATATTTTATTGATAGGCTCACTTTGTCCACCTACACTGCAATGCCATCATGGCAAGTTATGTGATAATATAGATGCTGGATAATATAGATGCTGCACACACCTGGGAGACCCGGTACTCGGCCAGCCAGCAGACCCAGAGTTGACCCAGTGCAGCTGGCCGTCGACCACACAGATCAGCATCAACCACCACGGCTGGCCAGTGCCGGGAACGGCCCAGCTGTGCCCAGACCAGGCTACCCACCTGCAAGAGCCTCATTTCATCTCGGCACAAACTGAAAGAGGTGCTCAATGCAAAGCACACAGTGTGGTGCTAGTCAACCACATCTCTTGTCAGTCCTGGACATTGCTGTTCCCTTTGCAGCACAGACAAGAAAGAGTGAATTTCAGGCACATAGGCGGGCTGGCAAGTGCTTCCTGTATTCTGTGATATCAGACAAGGCTGGTGGTAAAAGACTGTCGTCATACAGCCCAGTTGGAAAGTGCCCTGTGCAGAAATTCACAAGAATGGAAGCAAAAGGTCAACTCGCACCGATTCATTCAGCTGCTAAATAAATATAACACAAAGAACACACACACAAGTGAGGGATATCACATCTGCATGAAAGAAAGCTATCTTGCAACTACTACAGGTTGGTAGACGAAGCAATGACACAATCCCACCCACTTTTAAATATCAGAAACATTTGTGCTAGTATCAATCATGCCTTTAGGGTTCCTACTTTTGCAAAGAATCTTGCCAAGCAAGTGTAATAAAGGTCAGCCACAGTTGTCTTTTTTTTATTTTATTTGAGCCTAATGCTGCTCATTCTTGTTTGCTTCATAGACACTCCTGCTGGCACCATAAGCCAGTCTTAATGGCAACCATCGCATCAAGTCTGTAGTGTTCTCAGCAGTCTGGTTAACCCATGCATTACGAACCGAGGCACAGACCGGCGGCCACCATACAATGTTCATCAATAATGTACAGGGTCGTCCACTCTTAGTACGAGCACGGCGCAGCGTGGCCACGCATCGAAGCTAAGTGGCGCAGGCGCACAGGGGCTTGGAAGTGGGGCTTCGTGTCGTGTGTCGTCTGCTAAAGCACGATGCACTCCTACACTTGGCAGACGACACGAAGACCCACCTCCAAGCCTCTGTGCGCCTGCGCCGCTTAGCTTCAATGCATGGCTGCACGGTTTGCACTGAGGCTCTGCGGAGCGTGACCACGCTGCGTCGTGTTCGTACTAAGAGTGGACGACCCTGTACATTCCTGCATTAAAGCTGTTTTGCATTGCTACGCCATCAATGATAAACTATTGTCTGCAATGTCAGCTGGCTCAAGGTCACAGTGTAAGAAATATACTTCAGATGATGACATTCACCACCCGCCACGGCGGAGAGTGCGCACAGATCGTGTTCGCTGCAGTACATGCGCCGGCCGCAGAAGCTAAGGGGGTGCTGCTGCTTTGGGGCTGAGCGTGGCGAGGCATTTTTGTTTCGGCTGAAGAAGAGGCAAGTGTTTCAAGCTGTTGTTGTCCCTATGGTGGCTAGAACGGCCTTGTAGCCACCATATTTTCACCATGTGTTGGGCTACCTCCATGACTGTAGCACATGCAATGGCCGCAACTGCGTGGGGGGCGCTGCGGCTCAGGGGTCGAGCCGTAACCTAAGCCATTGCACTGAACAATATCTGGTCCTGCCGTTGGGCGGAGTGTCAACACCTAAGTATATCTCTTTCACCGTGCTGAAGGTATTCACTGCAAGATCGAACTATTGATGTCAGTATCGTCGCTGCATTAGCCCATTTGGCGCCATTGTTCCCATTTGGGAACACAACACGTGGTGAAATTCTGAAGCCATAGTTACTAAAGTTTACAAAAGAACTGCTAATATTCATTAAGAACATCTTTAAAAATGTTCAATGTTTTATTTGGAAGCAAATAAAGTCCCTTGTTAGTTTCGTACTTTATGTTATGCGGTGACAACTTTATGGCAGTTGTTGCGTGAACACAACCGTCCGCCGCACGGAGCATCTCAGCGAAAAAAAGTAAGTTTTCTAACTGCCTAGTTATAATTATTTATTGTACCTTATTTTTGAATGTGTTTAGTATTAGGTCACGCGAAATAGAGTAGCTGTTTGCATGGACAATGTAAATATGACGACAAATGTCTGCGTGTTCCCATTTGGGAACGTTGGCGAGAAGTGGGGGCAACGGTACAGCGACGCTTGTATGTCGGCTTCAACGAGTGTTTTTTCCCCCAGATGCCACGGAAAAAGTTCCTTACACTGGAGGAAGCGGTGGAAATGGTTCTTGCCGACGATTCTGCACAAGTAGCAGATGTTGTGCTGCTACCCCCACCGAGTGCGGACGATGTTGTTACGGATGAAGAGGAGGGCGACAGTGATATCGCCGTCGTAGGCGCTCTACCATGTGATGTTGCAGGTGAGGTTGAAGTCCACACGACTGGTGCTGACAAATGTGAGGGAGCTCTCCAGGAAGTAGCACCACCTAGACCGAAAAAAGCATCTCAAGATTCCCTTGTCTGGAGGCGAACTACTCAGTATTCGGGCCCAATAGTTGAGACGGAGCTTCAGCCACTTCGAGTGAGCCATGCCGAGCTTGTGGATGAGGAGCCCTTTGACCTCTTTGCCCGCCTACTGAACAAGGAAATTATAGGCCTCATAACTGACGAATCCAATCGTTATGCCCAGCAACAGAACGACCACATTGTCTGCATAACTGAAAAAGACACACTTCAGTTTGTCGCCATTCTATTCCCCCTTGAGTGGTTACCACAAACTCCCACACTCTGACCTGTATTGGTCGAAAGGTGAGGACCTCGGTGTTCCTTTGGTGGCAAATACAATGAGCCGCGTGAAATTCCAACTAATAAAAAGGTACATCCACGTGTGTAACAGTGAAAACCTTGAAAAGGGTGACAAGATGGCGAAGGTAAGACCGCTACTTAGGCTTGTCAACCGCTCCCTTCAGCAGTTCGGAATTTTTTCGAAGAATCTCAGCGTGGACGAGCAAATGGTGCCGTATTTTGGTCGACACAGCTGTAAGATGTTTATAAAGGGAAAACCAATACGCTTTGGTTACAAGCAATGGATCCTTTGCTCTTCATCAGGGTATCCCTTCAACATTGATATCTACTGCGGGAAAACCGAAGGCGAAAGCACGAATGTACCGCTTGGAACACGAGTTGTGTTGAACGCTCTCAAGTGTGTTGATGTGCCAACAAATCATGTTATATTTATGGACAATTTTTTCACATCGCATGCTTTACTGCAAGAACTGAAAGAACGTGGGTTCAGAGCAACAGGAACCGTCAGGGAGGTCAGGCTGAAGAAATGCCCGCTTCCGGACTCGAAAGAACTAGCCAGTCAAGCAAGAGGATCTTTTGATTTTATGTGTGATGGCGACGTCCTTGCTGTCAAGTGGAATGACAATAGGTGTGTGTGCGTTGCCACAAATTATGATGACATTCACCCAACCGCCACAGCCACCCGCTACAGCCAAAAGGAGCGAAAGCAAGTTCCAGTGCCCCAGCCGAGAGTAATAGAACAGTATAATAAGCATATGGGTGGTGTCGACCTACTTGACAGGTTCATAAGCGACTATCGTCCTTGCTTACATGATAAAAAGTGGTATTGGCCCTTACTGAGCAATCTGCTTGTAACACTGCGTGTTGCAGCCTGGAGGCTGTACACAGAACTAGGTAGTGAACCGCCACTTGACCAGCTTCAGTTCACGAGGATCATTGTCCAAGGTCTGCTGACCAAGAGGCTGGACACTCGAGAACGGCCTGGCCCTTCAGGCGCTCTTGTTTTCCACAGCAAGGAAGGCCATGGTCATCATTTGGCGCCGTTGGGAAAGCAGAGCCGGTGCCGCCAGTGCAACAAAAACACACGAATGAAGTGCCAGATGTGTAGCGTCCCCCTCCACATTCACTGTTCGGCTGCCTACCATGCGAGAAAATAAAGCGCGCATGGAGTACCACGCCTTGCTTCTGGCAGGCGGGCAGGAAGGAAGCAACCCCAGCACACATACATTTAGAGCCATTGTTCCCATTTGGGAACACACTGAATTTTGAAAACTACTGATGCCAGTGAAATAAAATTTGCTTTCCATGCACAACTCTACCCTCTAGTGAAGCTGAAAGAGTTTCTTTTGTTTTGTCGCTGCCCCATCTAGTAGAGGCGTTTAATGGGTTAGTGTGGATTGGCGGTCGACGGTGCGCATTGAAATGTATGCGTAGGCGTTCCGCTGTTGAACAATTTGGCCCGAACGCGCAGCTTGCAGTGAGCTGATTTTATATTGCCCTCCTATGCCACATTTTTGCACGAAATATGCCCGTTTCAAGGAATCGCAAACTATCATCCAATGGGGGACTTACACTCACCCACACAGTCTCCGTTTCGGCACTTCCTCCGGGCTTTTTGTGTATGTTTTGCTTGTGTTCCGCCTACTCTGTTAATATTGTTGTGTCAGTTATTAATACCGCATTCTCTGCGAATCTTGCACTGGTTTAACGAGTCTGTATTCCTGTACAACGACGGTGAAGTAGCAAGTTATTGCGCATTCTACACCACCAATTTCGGTGGTGCAGTGAGCGAGGCAACAGCAGCGACAACAGTATGCTCCTCTGAACTCTGCTTTTTTGCGCAGTCTTTCTTCTGTCTTGCCGAATGAGCAATCTACTGTGCTGCGCCAGCTGTGGAAGCCTGTGGCCTACAATCTGCCCTACATGCTTCACGGAAACCTGTTCAGCACGTGGATTGCTTCTGCTTGCGCCTGGACAGCCCTATCTCCTTGGTGGACAATAGTCATGGCTTGTGTACCTGCGCTCCAAGCGATCCATATGCCTATGTCATCAATGACATTGTTCTGGACATTTCTGATGCCGGTCAGCATGGTCCCGTGACATCTTCAAGCCAGGATATAAAACCCTCACCATGCGCTTCTGGCTTCAGTGGGCGAGGCAACAGCAGCGACGACAGTATCCTCATCCGCATTCTGCTTTTTGCCCTGTCTTTCTTCTGCCTTGCTGAACGAGCCATCTACTGCGCTGCGCCGGCTGTGGAACCATGCGACCTACAATCTGCCCTACACGCTTCACGTGAATTGCTTCTGCTTGCGCCTGGACAGCCCTATCTCCCTGGTGGACAATAGTCATGGCTTGTCTACCTGCGCTCCAAGCGATCCATATGCCTACGTCATCAATGACATTGTTTTGGACATTTCTGGTACCGGTCAGCATGGTCCCGTGACATCTTCAAGGCAGGATATAAAACCTGCACCATGCGCTTCTGGCTTCAGTGGGCGAGGCAAAAGCAGCGACGACAGTATGCTCATCCGCACTCTGCTTTTTGCGCAGGTACGTTACCTTGAAGAAACTACCACTGTTCGCTCAGACGATCGTTGACTGCTGTTGTTTCCTCGCCCACATGGTCATGGTTTTTTGCTTATTTCTTTGTACTCTTATGTCATGTATTCCTTCAACACACTGCTTCTGAGCGGTGACGTTGAGTTGAATCCAGGCCCTCCCAAACCTGGTAAAAATAACTCCGAAAAGGCCATTCGTTCTAGCGGTAATGCTACCGCAGACCTAACATACTCTGGATCTTTGAACAGCAAATCTGACGACATGGCTTCTGTCGGTGTAACTGCTAACATGGCCAATATGCTTGCTCAGCTACTTGAAGGACAAAAGAGAATGGCAGAAGATACCAGTGGCATTAAAGAGCAACTCCGGCGATTTTTCAATATCAACGAATGTCGATGAAATTCGCTGGGTATGTTCCTCTGAACACTTCCGTCATGTCCTAAAAAAAGCAGGCTTGAGAGTTGCGCAGATTTTTTACAATCGAATTTAATTATTTGCCTCGAACACCCTACCTTACCTCCTCCTCAGTTACAGGCCACATTGTGTATGACGTCAGGAGTGTACCACGCAGAGCATGCCGGGATCACGCAGACGACAGCGACGAGAGCACCACCGTGGACGAGAGCGTGCAGGAGTCGACGATCGTGAGCTACTGCATGGCGTGAGATGTTGCTGTCACGAGAAGTTGCGTTCCCTGTAGACGAGCAAGTAATGGGGAGTGGAAAGCGGTGTTGCATTGGCTGCACGAATTTCAGCCCTCGCCATCTGCAAACACAGTTTGAGTCGATGCCAATCACGTTCAGCCGAGGTTAAGCCTATCACAGTGGCCGAGTTCGTGCATCTGCTGTTGGCAGACCTGAGCGACTATATGAAGCTAATTAAGCCATTTGGATGAAGAAAGCTGCTTCTGTAGTTCAGTTTTTGGCCATACAGCTTTGAAAAAAACCATTCCTCATTTCGTACAGTGCACACGCAAAAAGCTAGAAGCTACGACACGGCGCGCAATCAACATCCGTGTATATGTTGCCGCACTCGAATGCGGCCAGTGCGACTGGCCGGCGCGCTTCCCTAAATGAAATGTGATTACGGATATCTATGGGTGTATTTTTACCCATTTTTATACTGACTCATTATTTTGCTTAAGAGGTGTGCTGTCTGCCTCGTGTCCCAAATGGGCAGCAAGCGGAGGCCCCTTCGATACAGCATGAGCAAACAACCGTCTCGTTCATCTGCCAACGAAGTCATACTTCACAGCATCGGTGTTTCCGCGAGAAAACTATGCATTCTCTAACTGAACGATCATATGCGCAATGACCTATTCTATGTCTACTCTACGGAGTACTAATTGTGTGCATGGCGAGAATATGAAGAATGATAAGCAGGTTGCACAACAACGCTCCCCTATACTACTGTCTCGCGTTCGCTGTTTTCAAAGGTGTGTGGTCGCTCATATCAGCGCGACCCAGAGTGATGTAACAGTGCTTACATGCACAAAATTTGCGTGTTTTGATATGTTCCGACATTAATTGATGTCACTGAAGAGCGGTTATCTCAAGCGAACGACAAGTGGTCGCTGTACCTGCCGATGTAAACAAATGCACCGGTCAGTGCTTTGGACTGTCAGCGGCGTTCTTGCGGGATACAAATGCGGAAAGTCGTGCTCCACATTGAGAATGCGAAGCGGTTCCCTGAGAAGGGGTAAAACACGTAACATAGCAAGCAGCACGTATAACAATCAGTGGTTAGGGCTACCCTTGGTCTTCATGTTGCAGCGCGATATGTTGCGCATGGGCGCTGGCTCTAGTGGTGACGGGTCGAATGCGGACGGCGATTTGTGGCTATTGAATTCGTCTGAATCATAACTGTCACTGTTTGACAGATCCGAATGGGTGGTGCAGCTTACAATGTTACCCGAAGGTCTCCGAAGATCCGGCGCGGTCACGAATAAGCTGAGCGTCTGCTCTTCGCCGGTTTCGTTCGCCCTGCGGGCGAGACCGGCATGGGTTGCGTGCCTTCCCCACCACTCGTGGCGTTACACTCGTGACGTCACACACAGAGGTTCGCTCGGCTGCTTGGTCAGGTTTCGGTTTCGTTTTTGCACTTTTTTCCTTATTTAAAATTATTTTCAAATTTGCGGAACAATTCTCCTATTAGGCACGTCACACGAGGGTCTCGGGAAACAAAATATTTTATTAGCTTGACATGGTCAAAAAATCGCCGGAGTTGCCCTTTAAAGCCCGGGATACATGAAGCAAACTTTCACGACGAACTTCCCCCGTCAAGTAACGATGCGACGACACGACGCAGGATGTTCACTGTGTCGCGATACATGCGGCGAACGCCGCCGCGCGTTGGCCGCCATGTTGGCGGCGGTCCCGGCCGCCCGCTTCGAACTGAATTTGGCGTTGTCCTTGAAGAATTCACTTTGTTGGTAGCAAATGACTGCGTAAACGGCTTTCGCTTAGTCTCAGGCCGCTTCGACGACAGAGTATTGTGGATAACCTTGAGTAGTTTTCGAGATCGCTTCTCGTTTCGAACGCGTCTAAGCCTAACGAAAGAAATATCCGATGCCAGCGCCATCTATCGGGGACGTCGAGAGATAGGCATGACGACAGCATGCAGCCTCTGAGATCAGATTTCTGTTGAAGGTTGTTGTAGAGAGCTTCCACTGTTGTCTGTTTACCCGCAGATCAGCGGATATGGGATGTACAAATACAAGGCGATTCCTGAGAGATCATACTGGGAACTACTCAATCGGTGCAGAGACGGCAACACCAATGCGATTGCAGACAACACGAAAAGGCGCGCGTGCGAAACACCAGCATGCATTGCGACCAGAACTAGTGCCTCCTGATTGGCTGTCGTCCACCGCTGCGCGCTAGACGCTTCCGGTGGCGGCGTTCGCTCGACAAAAATGTTTGGACAGGCAGATCGGCTGCGGACGGCAAATTTCTTGACGCCGGTCATCGGACGTTTGCCGCCCGACGAAGTTCGTCGCTCAGACGCCGGTTATTCGCTCCATGTACTCCGACCTTTAAGCAGTCTCAACCTACAGTTAACTCTCGCTTTGATGCACGTGAAAAATGAGTATGCAACCTTGAGTCCCTGTCTACCGCTTCTCAAATCGGTACTTCTGGTGATAATGCTACCCGTGTTGAAATCCGATCATTGAATGATACAATAAACAAACTTTTGTCTTGGAACGACGCTCTCGATAAATGTTCACATAGGAATAATCTTTATTTGCGTGGAGTTTCTCAACTTGCAGAAGAAACTAACGAAGCTTTGCTAACTCAGGTCTCACAATTATTTACAGGAAAGGTAAAAATTAAATGCCCCCTAATCGAGCGATGCCATAGGATAGGTAAAAGAAATAGCAATCAACCACAGCCCATCATCACTAAGCTTCTGGACTACTGCAACAAATTGGTTGTTCTTAAGAATGCATTCAGACTGAAAGGCACTGATATTCATATAAATGCAGATTTCTCAGCTCGCATACGTTTTATCAGAAAAAGTCTGTGGCAAGCTACTGCTTCTTACAGAAATAATGGTCACACAGTCTGTTTGCACTATAATCATGCCTTCATTGACAATGTGAAATACACCTGGGATGACAGTGCGAAAACCTTGATAAATACTTCTACTACTTCTACAGTTTATTTTATAACGATATTAGTTCCAGCCTTGACTTAAACATACCCATTGATGCTCTGTTCTTAGACTTCGAAAAAGCATTTGACAAAGTTCCGCATCAACGGCTACTCCTAAAACTTTCTCGACTAAACATTAATACACCTGTATTGAATTGGATTCGCAGTTTTCTCACCAATCGACAACAGTTTGTCTATGCTAATAATCACTCATCTAACCGAACCCCCGTAATCTCTGGTGTGCTGCAAGGCACTGTACTTGGACCCCTACTTTTTCTTATTTATATTAACGACCTCCCAGCTAATGTTTCTTCTACCATTCGTCTATTTGCAGATGACTGCGTCGTATACCGTTCCATTAGAAATAACACAGATAATATTACCCTTCAAAACGACCTAAACCTTATCGAGTCCTGGTGTAACACATGGTTAATGTCCTTAAATATAAAGAAAACTTCACTAATATCTTTTCACCGCAGGCCACATTACCATCCAGCACAATACATCATTTTTGACTCCGTAATATCATCCACTGAATCGTATAAATATCTTGGCGTAACATTTTCAAGCAATCTCTCCTGGTCTACCCACGTAGCTAACATAGCTAACTCCGCTAATCGCACTTTGGGTTTTCTTCGTAGGAACTTAAGACTCGCTCCGCCATCAGTGAAACTAATAGCTTACCTCACAATTGTTCGCCCTAAGTTAGAATACGCATGCTCTGTTTGGGACCCTCATCAATCTAACCTATCTAATATTCTAGAATCAGTACAAAATCGTGCAGCTCGTTTTATTTACTCTGTATACTCTTACCATTCCAGCGTTTCCGAGCTTAAGGCTCGTGGTCACCTCACCAACCTTGAATTGCGACGTCACATATCTAGACTATGCCTTTACCACAAATTCTATAATGCTCCCTTCGAAGTTCCAGCTATCTTACAAGTCCATCGCTTATCCAGCCGCACAAACCACCCCAGAGTGGTTTATCCTCCCCCGGCGCATTCTACCACGCATCTTCACTCATTTTTTGTGAAGACAGCACGGGACTGGAACCATCTGCCTACAACTGCCGTGCACCACTCCGATCCACATCAATTCAGGGCAACACTGGAATCATTCTTTCAATGCAATTAAAACCCATCCCTCATGTAATACCCCAACTGGGGCCTTTGAGGTATAATAAATGAAATGAAATGAAAGAGTCACTCAACTGTTAAACGAGCTGGTTCACACTGACTTTGCCAACATTCTTATGATAACCTTCGGCTTTTGAATACTCATTCCAGAACTTTCATAAATAAATATTCTGATTTGTATCTTTTTCTGATTTCGTATCTATTTCATATTATCTGATTTCGTGTTACATTTACATAGCTGATGTGTTATGTAATTCTTTCGAACAGCTTAAGCCACCTAAGCCACCTCCGATATTTTTTTAATGTTTCAAGTAAACACTCGCATCGAGTTCAGAATGCCATCACTATAAATGATGCCAAATTCGGCAGCACTACGCACTGCGGGCGCGGCACAAAATAAAAAAAAACAATGCTGTGCTGCTCTCCAGTATCCCCAGCAGTCCTCACAACGTCACCAGGGTGCATCTGGTGATTTCAACGGGGGAGACAATGTCTATTGGTCGAACAAGAACCTACGACTTCCGATTAGTCTGCTAGCAAGTACGCGCGATCCCTGCTTTTCCTCGTCGTGTTGCTCGCTTGTCATCATCATCATCAGCCAATATTTTATGTCCACTGCAGGACGAAGGCCTCTCCCTGCGATCTCCAATTACCCCTGTCTTGCGCTAGCGTATTCCAACTTGCGCCTGCAAATTTACTAACTTCATCACCCCATCTGGTTTTCTGCCGACCTCGACTGCGCTTCCCTTCTCTTGGTATCCATTCTGTGACCCTAATGGTCCACTGGTTATCCATCCGACGCATTACATGGCCTGCCCAGCTCCACTTTTTCTGCTTTATGCCAACTAGAATATTGGCTATCCCCGTTTGTTCTCTGATCCACACCGCTCTCTTCCTGTCTCTTAATGTTAGTCCTAAGATTTTTTGTTCCATCGCTCTTTGTGCGGTCCTTAACATTGTTCTCGAGCTTCTTTATTAACCTCCAAGTTACTGCCCCATATGTTAGCACCAGTAGAATGCAATGATTGCACACTTTTCTTTTCAACGACAGTGGTAAGCTCCCAGTCACAATGCCTGCCGTATGCACTCCAACCCAATTTTATTCTTCTGTAAATTTCTTTCTCGTGATCAGGGTCCCCTGTGAGTAATTGACCTAGATAAACGTACTCCTTTACAGACTCTAGACTTTACTTTACAGACTGGCGATCCTGAATTCTTGTTCCCTTGCCAGGCTATTGAACATTATCTTTCTCTTCTGTATATTCATCTTCAACTGAATTCTTACACTTTCTCGATTAAGGTGCTCAATAATTTGCTGTAATTCGTCTCCATTGTTGCTGAATAGGACAATGTCACCTGCAAACTGAAGGTTGCCGAGATATTCGCCGTTGATCCCCACTCTTAAGCATTTCCAGTCTAAGAGCTTGAATACTTCTTCTAAGCATGCAGTGAATAGCATTGGAGAGATTGTGTCTCCTTGCCTGACCCCTTTCTTGATAGGTAACTTTCTACTTTTCTTGTGGAGAACCAAGGTAGCTGTGGAACCCTTGTAGATATTTGCTAAGATATTCACGTATGCCTCCAGTACTTTTTGATTATGCAATGCCTCTATGACCGCTGGTATCTCTACTGAATTAAATGCCTTTTCATAATCTATGAAAGCCATATAGAGAGGTTGATTGTACTCTGCAGATTTCTCCATTACATACGCGCGTGCGCGCCCCAAATAACCACGGATGTCCGTGGGAGGTCCGCCATAAGTCCGAATGTCCATCCATCAGGATATCCTGCACGGACGTCCATAGGACGTACAAGGAATGTCCATATCCCATCGCCGGTGTCCTGCGGTCATCGCCGGTGCTGTTGGGCTGCACAGCCGATCCTGACTGCGGTGGTCCATGTGGCCAGTCTCACGGTGCTTCGCCCCTTGCAAGGACTGGGACAAAACTGCGGGGCCATGTGCGTTTCATTGGGCCCGTCAGCAAAGTAACAGCAGGTGAGCCCGTTCCTGCTGACAAACTGCCACCGACACAGCTCACTGCGCAATCTGCACGGCAGCAAGAGACTAGGGTTGGTAATATCGATGAACGATTAATCGATTAATTGATTAAAAGTATCCCACAAAACGATTAATCTTGATCGATGTCCACCTTTCATTTAATCGACTTAATCGATTAGGCCGGCTCGATTAATCGTTTTCGATAGTTCGACAGGAGTGGCACGAGAATTTTGAAATCATACTGGAATGGCGGCCCACGAGCAGTGCGGCTGGGGTAGAGCGACTGTCGAATCTCTTTCCGAGTCCAGAGTGATGCCAAGCTGAGCGCTTCCTCTCTCCCCCCCACCGCACATGCCACCTGCCGCGCGGAGTCAGAGGCTTGAAATGCCCTCACAATTCAAGGCAAAATATAGCAACCCAGTCGTTGATCGTAGTGCCACTCCCAGTCCACTAAAAATGCTTCACAGCATGCGCGCCGGCTTAGACCATGTATTTGACATAGCGATGGAGTTCTATATTCTCGCATGCTGGTTGTGTGCCATTCAAAGTAGGTGTCGGTTTCACCCAAACATGCCAGCCAATTGACCTTCCTTCGCTCTGTAGAAAAGGTTATGTGGTTTAAAGTCCTAAACCACTGACTTTCTTTTCCCCTGTGTACATTGCAATTTCTTGCGCATTTCAGTTGAACGTCACCTTTCACTTTTGCCATTTTTCTTAATTCTTCTTTAACTGTACTGTGCTGGGATTCACTAGTGCAATGTACCTTAATAAAGCGAAACTTTATATGTCTATGGTCAGATACAACTTAAGTCTGCAGTGAAGCCCCGCCAGCCACTGTTCCTCCGAGAGGCAGCAAATAGTTCGTACTTCAAAGTTTTCCTGTTACCTAAATAAGGCGGTAACCACGAAAACAAAGTTATGAACGCGTAATTTTACACGTTTTGACTGAACTATTATGGTAGTAAGTACAAGTACAACAATTACAGTCGTATCATGTACGACGCCATTTGGAAAACATCGCATGACGACAATTTTTTTTGCTTCTGTGATTGGCTGGCAGAGTAACACAACTCCGCGCGGTCCGTCTGCCTTTTTTGCTGACTGCTGTTTTTAAAGTTGTATCCTACTATAGGTGAAATCGTATATGGCTAGGCGAAATCGCCTGTGTACGCAAAACTATAATTATCAGCATTCGCTCGAGCATTGTCGTCTTCTTCCGCAGCTGGCTCGTTGGCGCCCCTCGAGTTGCGCTTGTGTTCGGCGTGCACTCGTGCCACTGCTCCCGCGTTCGTCGTCGTCGTCTGCTTCCATAGCTGGCTGCGTAGAATTCCAGCGTAGAATTTCACTTCTCTTCTGTCGTCGTAATAGCAGGCCGCGTTTACGGCGCTATGAGCCATTGCTTAAGAGGGTATGAGCCATTCATTGTCTTACGTGACGGACAGATTTAATTTTGTAGCGTGAGCTACAATGGCCGAGGTTGAGCAGTTTCGCGCGGCTCCTGGAGAGCCGTGCTGCGCATGCACGAGGAGCAGTGACGTCACACGGCGCACAGCTCGCGCGCTGGGCATTTGCCCGGCGTCTGCGCTGGGCGTTTAATCGTTTGCGCTGGGCGTTTCCCAGTGTGGTATAGGCATGGAGAAGGAGAGCGAAATTGCCGCTCAGCGGCGCAAAAGAGCGGAGAAGCTTAACTCATTGAATCCCGAAGTAGTTGCCTGGCAATTAGCGGTTGAGCGCAGGAAGAACGAACAGAAGAAGGCTAAACGTGCTGCGGAGACACGGGTGCAAAGAGAGGAACGTCTAGCAAAGCGGCGTCGCCAGGAGGCTGAGCGACGGGCCCGACCAACTCAGCAGCAGCAACAACAAGGCGCCGTCGATGACGCCAAGGCTCGCCCATTGACCGACTATGCGGTGAAACTTAGCGAAAGCGCCAGTGCGACTCTGACCTTCAAGACGGACTTCGTGTGTGTGACGTGTGTGAAAGACTGTGGCACATGAAACACTTGACGCCGGTAAGTAGTGTCATGCGTGAAACGTTGAGTTCAGTGACGCCGCCTGAGTGAGGTGAAACGATGGCGAGGGTTTGTACAACGTGCAAGAACGTAAATACTGGCATAGCCGAGCTAAGCCACTGCTAATTTATGAAGCAATTCGATTTCGAAGAATCGCAAGCGGCAGTGGCGGGCGAATGCTGCTAATCGTTAATCAAATAAAATAATTAATCGACCGTCGCTACAAGAGACACTTTCCCCACGATATGGTAAATCTGGGCACTCAGAGCGAGAAATGGAAGGCCCAGAAAGAGTAAGATGGCATTTCGTCGGCGACCACTGCATGCTCACATGAGACCCTCCCCCCCCCCTTCTTGGCCAAATGAGAGGGGGTACCTCGACAACTGGGGATGTTTTATGGCTTCGTGCTGTCAGTGGGCAACGGGATAAGGTTGCGCCAGCCACCTTATTCTTCGAGCGGGACTTTGGACCGCGGTTTGTCTTTGTGCTCTGCGGTGTATGTGCCTTGGTGCCCACTTCGGTGGGGGAGGTGAGGGGCACGGGCGAATGGCGAGGCTTCCCGAGTTTTGTTTTTTTTTGGCACCGCCACTACTCTTGCGCATTGTGAGCGCTGTTGTGTCTGGCGGGCCTTCGGGACAAAAGGAGGCCGGCGCCGACTCAGACGCGCCAATCTGGCGCCCCTTTCTCACCTGGGACTGAGGGATTAGCAGTTGGTCTCCAGGCTATCTCATGCGTCACTAAACGGCAGCGTCGCCCCTTCGGTGCGGTTCCGTGAATTACCAGCGCCGCCCGAACCAAGACGAGGCCCGGCGTCAATTGCGACGCGCCAAACTGGCGCCCTTTCAAGACAGCCACCGCCTGGTTCCACGAACTGACCGCTATGGAGAGGCGAATCTTGAAAGGGGCCAGTGTCTGGGAATCCCGGGGGAACGACATCAACATTCGGTTCCCAAGGTGTCAACCGCTGCCTGTGTTCGGGGGCGACCTAGCAAGATTGGAGGCGGAGCCCAGCGGGAAACGACGACACATCACGTGCGGGATATGGCCACCTGATAAAAGACTGTCATTGGCTAAAAGAACTAAAGTGTATCCCCTCGTCGAGTGAAAGAGGGAAATGGAAGGGATAAAACAGGGGACTTGAGTGTTGTAGAGACGCTTGACCATGTAGAGACGCTCGACCATGTAGAACGCTCGGAGATGTAAACGCTACTACATGCAAAGATGTTAGCACGTAGACGGCTCCAATATCATGGAGCCCTTGTAAAATACCATGTACAGTGCATATAAAACAGTTTTATAATCTCCCTGGATATCTCCTCCTCTCGGCACCTGGCACAGCACCATACATGGAACCTTCACGGACCCTCGGACTTCGAATGTCACAACAGTGGCTGGCAGCTTATGGGATCGGCTGGCGTTGGCTACATCAGTGTGGTGAGTGCTACGTGTTTGCTCCTCTTTTCGCCAGACTCATTAGCGCAGGTGACTAAGTCGGTAATGGTGGTTTGGTGTTGTTAGTTATTTCATCTCTCAGACCAAGAATATAGTGTCTCGTGGGCACAGTTACTAAGGGGAAGAAACACAGGGTGCACTGTAAATAAGGATAAGTTTGAAATCCAGGAACTCCTCAAAAGTTTTGAGCCGATGGGCATTTTGGTTGTCCCTGCGGTAGGCAAAAGTCAACAATTGGAGCTTTTACAGAATGAGGAAGTGAGTTTGGAGAAGGCCGGAGAGGCTAGGAAAATTATTTCGTAAGCGAAGAGAGGAAATTCTGCGATCTCCTGATGGTAGCGATAAGGACGGGCTTAGGGCCCGAGTTTGCTCTTCATGTCGCCACAACTCTCTCTAGTACAAGTACGTAGTTGCTAGGAGAGTTACTTAGTGTTTTCTGGCGGGCATCATTTTGAGAAATTCCCCTTCTTTAAATAGCAAATTTTAGGAAGGGTGAACTTTGGACGCAAACGAGATCACTATGGAGAAATTCAGAGTGCAGGACCTCCTTCTAATTTGCGAGGAGTTAGGCATTTCTGCCGACTCCGCAAAAAGAAAAGAAGCAGTTCTCGACGTCATGAAGGCAGAAGATGTGACGGTCAAGGAAGCTGACGAGGCTTGGGAAACCATTGTTGAAAGAAAGCAAAAAGCAGAGGAGTGCAAGAGGCGCGAGCTTGAAGCTGGAGAGAAGCGCGAGAGGCGCGAGCGTGAAGAGCGAGAAAGGGAGCGCATCGAACGAGAAAAACGCGAAGAACGAGAAAAGTGCGAAGAAAGAGCGCATGAGATATGGCTTAAACAACTTGAGAACGATGGTCGTCGCATGGGTACGGGTAGGTCCGAGTTCAAGATGAAAAACCTTCTGCATCCCTTCAGAACGGGCGAAGACATCGCCCTGTACCTCGTACATTTTGAAAGGGCATGTGAAAGAGTAGGCTTCAGTAGAGATGTTTGGCCGCAGAAGTTGTTGACTCTTTTACCATGCGAAGTTTCAGCTGTTATTGCACGACTGAGTAGGAGGACTATGAAGTGTATGACAAGGTGAAGGCTGCATTGTTGAGCAGATATCGCCTGTCGGCCGAGGCTTTTCGCCAGCACTTTAGGTACGCGAGGAAGGGAAACGAATCTCACCCGGATTTTGCTTACGAGATTAAAGTCAACTTAGTGGAGTGGCTTAAAAGCGCACAGGTCTACGGCGATCATGACAACGTAATTCAGTGCATGGCACTCGAGCAGTTTTATTGAGGTATTCCTGAGGAAGTAAGGCTTTGGGTGCAAGATCGGATGACAAATTCAGACGTAGACAGAGCGGCAGAACTCGCCGAGGATTACTGCACGCGCCGAAGTTTGCACAGTACGCCGCGACGGCTAGAGAGAAGAGACAGAGCGGGATTCAGTTTTGGGAAGCCAGAGGGTAGGAAGTCTTTCCGTAGGAATTTTAAACCGGAGACTTCAAAATCCCCAGGCGCGCATAAAGAGAAAGATGGTGATGCACCTAAAGTAGAGCAAGCTACGAGGCGCCCGCTGACAGTGCGCGCGCACTTGAGACGCGGAAAACAGTTGTCTGTTACAACTGTGGAGAAAAAGGCCACATGGCCAGGAGTTGTGAGAAGCAGGTGGTATTTGCCACAATTAAGGACTCCGATAAGAACCTGCATCTGTTGAGGCCTTATATACGACAGCTTTCAGTGAATGGTCGGGTGTACAGAGTATTGAGAGACTCTACGGCAACGATAGATGTAGCTCACCCTAGCTGTGTATCTCCCGGCGATTTCACAGGAGAGTCCGCTTGGATTTGGAAAGTGGCCGAAAAGCAAAGCGTTTGCCTTCCAATAGCGAGGGTGGTGATCGAAGGACCTTTCGGCGAACTGAGTACGGAGGCGGCAATTTCGGCAAGCCTGCCAGATAACTTCCCCTATTTATTTTCTAATAGGTCGGAGCAAATGCTGAAGGAACGAGGAGAATCTTTCTCCAGTGAGGCAGCTCCAAAGTCAGAAGCACGTAAAGAGACTCGGAGACTGATAGGCGTGTTCCCTACTGAGCAGCGGTCAGAGGACCATGGGACGATTCCCGAGGCAGCTGCTAGCGGTAACGAACCATACGTGTCAGTAGCTGAATGCGAGGGGAAGACAGTTACTGAAGAGAGCAGCGGTTTTCCTGCTTTAGAAACCGAAGGCCCTTTAGGCCAAGTGTGTACGGAGGCGACAATTTCAGCTAGCCTGCCGAAGAAAGTCGCCTATTTTTCGAATAGCTCAGATCAAGTGCTGAAGAAAAGACGTAACACAAGGCGAGACAGACGGACGCGGTCGAGGCGCTGAGGATCAAACTTGCGAAGCGCCACGGCGACAGCGGTAAATGCGCAAAGGTCAAGCCCCAACCAGAGACTGTGAAAAAGCGAAGGAGGGTAAACCCCAAGCTTAGGCGTTTGCTAAGATCGGGAATCGGCATGACGCACGTCGCGAAAAAGAGGGTTTCGCGAAGATCCAGGCATGGTAACAGTCACCTAACAGCATCGCGTACAGCGCATGGTAAGCAGAGGGACGAAGGGAAGCGTCAGGTATGCCGCCACAGTAGCCGATCACCTACGGGAGCAAGGAGAGGCGACTGCATTGGAAAGAAGGGGACAGTACTCACGCGAGTCTGCGAACGCATCCCCCTCCCAGTACTTGGAAGCGGCTGTTCGAAAGTCACAGCTACAAGGTGTGTCAGGCGAAAAAGTGGTCTTTGTCTTCTTCGCGACCGCACCTTGCGAAATCCCCAGAATGCGCGACCCCCTCGAGTGCGTTTAAAAGAAAGGGGTGTGATTGGGGCCCGAGAATAAGTAAACAAGGAAGACGGGTAGCAATTTTTTCTTCTTTTGTATTCATTTTCTGGGAGATGCGTGTTGAATGTTTGACAGGCGTAAAAAATGCCGCAGTTTTGTTATGTTGTTAACCACTTCGGCTCAGGTTAGACCAACTATTTAAAAGGGAGTGTGTATGCGACGACAGGTAAAGAATTGAAATGCAAAGTGCCAGTTGCATATAGTATCACCATCTTAATATTGTACCATATCGGTCACAAACTGATGCGTTTAGATATAGTTTTTTCCTCTCAACCATTGAATATTGGAACTCGCTGCCCGGTGCAATTTCTTCCCTTCCGTTGGACGATTTCTTGCTTCAACTTGAATGTTATCGATTTATCTTTTTGTTTTGTTTATGTTTGTTGCTCTCATGCTGCTTATATTTGCACTTGGTGTATGATCTACAGCTGAACAATTCCCCACTCCTGCCATAGCCCTAACAGGGCTGCAGTATGTAAAAATGAAATAAATAAATAAATACAAAAAAATGTACGCTTTCTACAGCTCCTTTTCGTATTCTTTTTTTCTTTATTCGCTGTGAAATGCAAACAATTAATGAGTTCAATTAGGCAAGCTAGGCCACTGTGACAGTACGTTAGTAGGATCATCAGGTTGCTTCATACGAGATTATTTTTAGCGCCCTTGAACGGTTATGCACAGACAATGATGAAACAAAGTTGTAATTAATTATGGAGCTGAAATCATTAGGTTGTTTTATTTCAGCTAATAATGGCCACTGTCTTGCATCAAGCTGACCACACCACAATGAAGAGCAAAAGGACGTTATAATAGCCACCTTCCAACTCAGCGTTACGGCGTCCTCGGTCAAGAGGCTGCCGTGCACAGTCACACATGATCTTCGTATATTTTAGCTTTCCTTTTGTAGCAGCTAATCAAAGTACAAAAGCGCATGAAAATTAATTTGCCATTGTGGCATCAGAACCCCACAATAAAAGAACATCTCTGGTCGTGTAACCTCTAAACAAGAATCATGCGATTATTGCAATTATCATAATGCAGTTATCGTATTATAAAGTTTATGACGCAATATGATGCGAGTCACGCTTGCGACTCTCTTTTTTTCTACTTATGAGCGATGTTCATACCACTCCGTTCATGTTTTGTGGTATCACACAGTTTTCGGAGTCATAACACTGCGTGATGAGTCACTAAAGTGCAGTATTCACGTCTGGCTGCTACCACTTGATTTATTTCAAACAAGGTAAAATGCTTTTTGTGACGTTATCGAAACACGAAGCGATAATAAAATTGATTGTTGCGAGCGGAGGGTGCAACAATCGCACATTGCACGCACGGCACGGGCATTCACTGATTTAACTACAGCGCAAAGACGACAGCGCAATGCTCAGTGTTTTTGTACATCGTCAAAAAATGCAGGCCCACATTTATGACTGTGCTACAACCTCAAAAGAAGCGGCCTTTGAAGCTATTCATGCCGTACGCGCACATATAAACACGTAGTGCCTACTAGCAGACAATGTGCGACGCAATCCACACTATCTGTGGTTCAGCCCACCAGGCGGCGACTCTGCTCGATCTCGCGGCCAATAAAGTTTCTGCTTCAGTATGGCAGCCGAAACGATCCGCCCAATGGCTGTGGCCTCGACTTTGTCATCCGTATTGCCTGCTCGCATGGAGGAAGGAAAACAACTAGGAGGGAGCGTCACGTGACAATCTTGAAGCCTAGTCACAAAAAATTTAGAGGAATGGGATGATGGGAAATAAGTCCTCACATAAATGCAAGCAGTAGATTATACTCGGCTCGCTTAAGTTGTGTCTGCTCTGGGGGTTTCGGAATATGCGCACGTAGTGGGCATGGCAAACGCACCGAGGTTAGTGAAGGAATTCAAGTGTGTGAAGCAGTCAAGTCTGTGTTATGTCAATCAGGTAATGCGCCAAACCACCACTCGGCTCGCCGCTTAATTAGCAGACAGGCGCCAAGGCTGTTGCGAACGAAGGCGTCGGGTACCGGCCTTGCGCCCAACAATGCGGGAGGACCACCTCAAGGATGACTGGTTGCATTTCGGGGTGGTTTCAGGGACACGAGGAAACCTTTCGCCCTGCAAACGTGTGAAGGCAACCAAGCCGCCCTTCCTATGGCGATTCGTCGCGTTTAGGGACGTCCTCTGGGAAACAATGATGCCTTTCGCCCCCGCAAAAATGTGAAGGCGATTAGTCGAGCGTACAGGGTCCGAAGCAACTGTTTTCCCACGGGGAAAAAATTCGTCCCGTCTTGTGCCCAAGGATGAACTAGCGAGCCGGGGCTCCAAACATATTTAGGGCCGTGCCGGCCCATAGTTAAGGTAGACGGTCCCAGTCGATGCTGTCATTCTGCTCAAAGTCTTCGGCCTCTCAGCAAAACAGTAAGAACTACCGTCAGCAGTAGGTGCACCTGCATGATGAAGTGTTGTGTGCCAGGATGCCCTCATCGAACAGAAAATCGGCATGATGGTCAGTCCTTCCATAGGTAAGCACAATGAACGTTTCTTTTATTTATGAAAATGGAACTGCAATATTTGCTAGTGACTACGTGCTCGTGTGAATTAACTGACGAAACAGTGAGATGTCCTAAAAGAAGTGCATTACGGAATAAAACTTAAGAAAACATAAATTTGCTCTCGATAGAAGACAACACCAGAAAGAGAAATTGAATTGTGTTCTTTCTGCACTATATATATAAGTGGCAACAATTGAATCGCACTGCTCTGTCTGCTCAGTTGAAATGGTGGTGCAGATCGAGTAGTGATCGTTGACACTGAAATTGTGCACTATAGGTTTCCAAGGCAGCGTGACATAAGATAAAAATGGGCCCTAGCAATGTGCCGCTCACCTGCGTGGGCACCATCACAATGGAGCGTTGTTCGCTTGGAGCACTTCAGTGACGGTGATTTTGCGAGCAGTACCAGAGAGGTCCATGTCACTTGATGGCGAATGCAGTACCATCGCTCGAGCCTCGCGGACACCAAGGTTTGTGTTGCGACACTACATGTCTGCTTGCAGTTCTAATTTTCTATGTTTCAATTCGATTCGGTAAAACTTTATTCATCGAATTTTTAGAAGGTTCACTAGACGGCCAGGAGCCCGTAGACCCTGGCGATCTGCTCAGCCCGCTAGATGGGCCTCATTCATGCAAGAAGTTTCAATTTATTTTATTTGTAACATTGTTGCAAATAAAATAAATTGAAATTGAAACTCCTTTACATGATGAAGGGATTTAAGTCGCACACTTACAATCAATTTTCTGACTCTTTTGGTTAGAAGTTGATTAGTCCAGTTTTCATATTTATTATATTACTGGTGTTTGCGTCGCGAGGAGACGAAAAGAAGTGTGCGTCTTTCACGTTCAACAAGCAACAACCAAAAGACCTTTATTATCAGGAAGCAGCGGCCTTTATAGACCACGTCGCTAGTGCCACAGCGGCGCTGTAACTGCTGACGCTGCCTAAGCTCGCGAGCTATCTTATCACACATCTACCTCTTTCTTTTTTTCTTTGAATGAAGCTTGAAATCGTTTTGGAGGAACCACACACCTTCTGCTTCGTGTGTGATGGTGACAGGGATCGTTACACTGTTGCACTGTGCTTCTTTCATCGCGGCATATTTCCGGTGATTCTGCTGTCAGTTGCGTTGTTCCTAGGCAGTCTTCAAACCTAGTCAGAGGCAGTGGGACGAGAGGAGTGCGATTTCTGCGTAGAGAAGTTTCCCCAGAGTCGACCTAGTACAATCTGGGCTCGTCGGTGCTTCCTCGAACAACTCCTTCTCTTTGGAGGTCTACGATCCGTAGACGTTCCGAAAACGTGTGTTTTTTCGGACAGCTCGGGCAGATCGCGCACTCCGTGGCATCGGTCATAGTCTTTCTTCTGGTGCTGTGACCTTTCGAAAGCTGCGAGTTTTTGGAAGTCTGGCGTCCGAGGCTGGAGTCTTTCACTGGACGTGGGCAGGGCTGTGTGCATGAGCAGCTCGGCGGGGCTGTATCCGTTCTTCAGTGGGCTTGTCCTGCAGGCAGAAGAGTTTTATAAGTGTCAGCAGTTTTCTTTAAGGAGCCTTTGATAATTTTCATGGCGGACTCTTCCATTCCTCTGATGATAATGAGGGCTAGACGTCACGTGTTGAAAGTTGTACTCTCTTGCAAACTTTGAAAATTCAGCGCGGAAGGCTCTTGAGAATTGCGGCCCATTATCGAAAACTACTTCCGGAATCCTGTGTCTGGCGAACATGGATTTGCAGAGGTTTATTACTGCTGATGAAGTCAGGTTATTCAGCGGTACGAGCTCCGGGTATCGTGAAATATAATTCATGACGATCAGCCACCATTTTCCCTCAAGAAAGAATAAATCCATCGCAATGCGCTGCCATGGCCTATCTGGAAACTTGGTCTGCTGTATCTTTCGGTTGGTGCTCTGTTTGAGGCCGTTCTTAACAAGTCGTTCAATGTCCGCGTCAATACTTGGCCACCAAACTGAGCACTTGGAACATGCCCGGCACTTCTCAATTTATTTTAAGGACGGGCTGCCATAGTGTCGATGGGATCACTATCCGAGAGCCGTACATGAGCAGGTTTTCAACAAGGGGAATGCTTTGCCTCTCATTCCAGTAAGGCTTCAGGTCAAACCCAACGTCTCGACGGCTTGGCCAGCCTTTTGTACACAGGTCGATAAGAGCATGACATACTCTTGCTCCTGGGCGATAAGCTGTAAACTCGGCGCTGATACCGGGACTGACGAAGCCACCAATCGCAGGTAGCCCTGGATCTCGCCCTCCAGTTCCATGGATTCCGTTTGTTGAAGAGGTGACTGAGAAAGCGCGTCCGCCACTGTCAGGTCCCGGCCTGGAATATACACAATGTGATACGTGCAGGGCATCAGACGCATGCGCATTCTTTGTAGCCTCGGTGTTAGTTGGTCAATTCCTTTTGACCCAAACAAAGACACGAGTGGTTTGTGATCTGTCTCGAGGCTAAAGCGCTTTCCTACGAGATAATCACCGAACTTTTCATTAGCCCACACCGAGGGCAAGTCCTTCTTTTTCAATTTGGGCGTATCGCCACTCGGTGGTTGTAAGAGTTCTGAAAGCATAAGAAATCACTTTGAACTGACCGCCTTTTTGCCTTTGGCACAGGACAGCTCCAAGACCGTACGATGAGGTGTCTTCTGTCACCACTGTTTCCATGTTTGAATCGTAGATTCCCAGAACAGGGTCCGATGAAAGAAGAGTGTTCCACTTCTTGAAGGCGGCTTCTTGTGCGGGACCCCACACAAAATTCTGTTTTGAGCTAATCATGAAAGAAAGAGGCTGAAGGACTTCCGCCATGCAGGGCACAAAGCGGGCCAGATAATTTGCCATGCCCATCACACGCCATAACTCTGTCTTGGACGTCTGATGTGGCATTTCTGTCACTGCGTCAAGCTTTTGCTTATCAGGACGCACTGCGTTGTTCCCGATTGTATGTCCCAAAAATGAAATCTGGGTGACACTGAACTCGCACTTATCTCTGTTTAAAGTAACGCCTGCTGTGCGGAGGCAGTCCATCACTGCCCGAAGCCGCTCGTCATGCTGCGGCTGCGTGGCACCCCATCGTCCATGTGGCAGACGACTCCCTCCTGTCCTGAAAGAACCTGTCCCATTCGTCTTTGAAAATGTTCAGGGGCCTCCGAGATTCCAAACGCAAGTCGGTTGAAATAAAATTGTCGGAACGGCGTGATGAAAGTTGTGAATTCCTTGCTTCCTTCAGTCAGTGGTATCTGCCAGAAACCCGAGTTCGCGTCGAGTTTCGAAAACGTGCTGGCTCAATCGCCATAGCAGCATTACGATGGTGTACTCGACGGCTGGGATGGGGTGCCATTCTTGTTGAACGTATCTTTTGAGTTCCGTGAAGTCAGCACAGATTCGAACAGCACCAGAGGGTTTAAGAACGACAACCATAGGTGCGCACCACGTAGTAGGCTCGGTAACAGGAGAAATGACGCCTAGTGCCTGCATCCTCTCGACCTCTTGTCTTGATTTTTTGAACAAAGGCAGGGGGACTCTGCGTGGGGATGACAGAGCGAAAGGCGTTGCTTCAGGGTTCCACTTGAGGTCATACTCTTCTTTGAAGGTCCTCAGTCCCTGGAACACTTGTGGAAACTCAGATTCGGGGTCTAGTTTCTTCATTACGTTGATTTGTGGTAGTACGCAGAGCCTTTCTATTGCTGAAGTAGAGCTCCAAGTTGGGCTAGTTGGTTGACATGCATGGTATATTTTTTTAACTGCGCTAACCCACACAGACAAGGACGAGGCAGACAAGACGTGCGCAAACTCGAAACTGAATGTTTAATGGGTGAAACTGACATATATACAGAGAAAAATGAATACGTACATCTGATTGGCAATCCAACCATGGATATGTTGACGTCACACAGTAGCACCTAAAAACGCCATCTCGCAATCAGCTAGTGACACCGAAAGTTCGCTTACTCACCCACGTGTAGTTTTTATCTTAAATGCCTCAAACAGCTCCCTCGTACTACGGTCCCTATGACGGTACAAAATTCTAGTTTGCTTAAGGAGTGGGAGGCAAGTTTCATTGTTTAGTTTTTTACAGTCATTACAATGCTTAGCCACGTGGGAATAACCATCTGAAGTGCTACTTTTTTTATGTTCTTTCAGCCGAACATTAATACAGCTAGCCGTCTGACCGATGTATACACACCCACAAGAAAAAGGAAATTCACACACTACTGCGCAGCCGCAGGCAACAATGGTTGACCCGTGCTTATGCTCAATCTTGCAGACAAAAGGGCTGTGGTTATATGCCCTGTCAATCACATTCATTACTCTAGCACATAAATGCGACATTTTCTGAGGGGCTGAGAATATGACGCTGACCCCATACCGCTGCACTACATTCTTCAAATTGTGTGCAACTTTGTGCTGGTATGGAATTGTGCCCCTACGCCTGCGCAGTAGTGTATGAATTTCCTTTTTCTTGTGGGTGTGTATACATCGGTCAGACGGCTAGGTGTATTAATGTTCGGCTAAAGGAACATTAAAAATATAGCACTTCAGATGGTTATTCCCACGTGGCTAAGCATTGTAATGACTGTAAAAAACTAAACAAGGAAACTTGCCTCTCACTCCTTAAACAAACTAGAATTTTGTACCGTCATAGGGACTGTAGTACGAGGGAGCTGTTTAAGGCATTTAAGACAAAACTACACGTGGGTGAGTAAGCGAACCTTCGGTGTCACTAGCTGATTGCGAGATGGCGTTTTTAGATGCTAATGTGTGACGTCAACATATCCATGGTTGGATCGCCAATAAGATGTATTCATTTTTCTCTGTATATATGTCATTTTCACTCATTAAACATTCAGTTGCGAGTCTGCACACGTCTTGTCTGCCCTGTCCTTGTCCGGGTGGGTTAGCGCAGTTAAAAAAATATACCATGCATGTCAACCAACTAGCTCGACTTGGAGCTCTACTTCAGTGTGTTTCTTTTGCAACGGGCCACGTCCTGCCTCCGGGCCTTTTCTCTCATTGTGCACGTCTGGTGTCCATAGTAGCGTTGTGTGTCTTCAAGGCAAGAGTATCAGCATGGCATCTGAAACAAGGGACCATTGCACCGGAAACGCAGGCCTGTTTGACTTTCTTCAACCATCGGTTGGCCACGCGCAGAGGGTCAATCGCATCATTCGGTCAGAGTGGTGGAGGCAAGCACGTTTCTTTCAAGACTGCCTTTACAATGCAAGTGCCAAAGATGGTGAAGAACCTCGAAGGATTTACAGGAACTTCAAGGACTGGAAGAGAGAAGCAGACAAAGCTACGGAACTGTTGTGGTCGTCTTTTTTCCCACTACTGCCGAAGAAAAGAAAAAGGAAAGCATGTGTATCACTAGAAAATGTCATGTGTGTGGATGGTGCGGAACTACCGGAGCACCTTAAGAGGATTTTGCAACTAGGCCCGAAATTTTGCCACGAACCGGCGTCTTCCCCCACAGAGAAGCTGGCCATGGTAAGAGGCATCTGCCGTCAGGTGCCGGAAAATGTCCACCTGAGGTGCACGCAGGAATGCATCCAAGTCCTCAAGAGTGCACCAGGAAGACAACATGATTCGGGGAAAGCTAAGCAGCTTGTTGAACACCTGACTTCTTCTAATTTGTGCCTTCTTCAGTCCGATAAGGAGGGGATGTTTGTGGTGGTTCCAGAGGAAGCGTATTTAGACAAGGCCCATACAGCATTGGCAAAAAACTTCATTCCCACCTTTGTGAAGTGTAAAAGGATGAAGGACAGGGCTATGGCCCTTTGGGAGGACCTGAATAAGTTACGTTCGCATGTTAAGAACAGTACCAGGTTGTCTCTCCAGCTATATTTTTCTGTGAAAACCCATAAGCTTGGCTTGCCGTTACGTTCCATCGTTTCGGAAAAGGGTACATGGCAGTACATTGTGGCAATGTTACTTCAAGAGCACCTCGCCAATTTAGAGATAGCAGATCCGTATTTGGTGCTTAATTTTACTGCTTTGGTACGCTACCTAGAGAAGGAAAACCCAGGAGGGTGCAAAGCTTTCAACCTAGATGTTGAGGATTTGTTTTATGCAATTCCGCAGGGCGAACTTATGGTAGCAGTAAAAGAGTGCATTACTGAGTTTAATGATGGACATAGCTTTGTCGTGCAGTGTGGTGTTTCCCTTGAGGCTTTTTTGGAATTACTGGGCACGTATTTGTCGTCCATATATGTATGCTGGCGAGGGCAGCAATACATCCAGAAATCAGGGGTGTGCATAGGCACTAGGGTGGCCCCTACCCTCAGCAACATCTTCCTGGCTAAAGTGGATAGAGCTGTTATTACAACAGTCTGTAGTATGGCTTCCCGTGTCTTTCGTTATGTAGATGATTACCTGATTTTTGTAGACGGAAGTAGGCTTGCAGAACTGTCTTTTCAAGTGAAGGAAGCTTTTTGTAGGTCGGGACTAGGCCTCAATTTTACTACAGAACTTCCCCACGAGAATGAATTGCAATTTCTAGACATACGTCTGCGTTTTGAGTTATTCCATGCAGCACTACAGATGCAGCACTCCAGAAGTCATGCCCCCACGTAGTAACGGAAAGTGTTAGTTTATAAGTGACTAGGCTGACGAATGCTGGATACCCAAAATCTTTAATTGGAGCAACATGTGATAAACTAGTAATAAAAGTTAAAAGTAGTGGTATGCACACACCCTGCACTAATAAAGAACAAAGCGTGTTTGCTGTAATTCCATACCAGCACAAAGTTGCACACAATTTGAAGAATGTAGCGCAGCGGTATGGGGTCAGCGTTGATTCTCAGCCTCTCAGAAAATGTTGCATTTATGTGCTAGAGTAATGAATGTGATTGACAGGGCATCTAACCACAGCCCTTTTGTCTGCAAGATTGAGCATAAGCAAGGGTCAACCATTGTCCCCGGCGGCTGCGCAGTAGTGTATGAATTTCCTTTTTCTTGTGGGTGTGTATACGTAAGACGGCTAGGTGTATTAATGTTCGGCTGAAAGAACATAAAAAAATAGCACTTCAGATGGTTATTCCCACGTGGCTAAGCATTGTAATGACTGTAAAAAACTAAACAAGGAAATTAACTTGCCTCCCACTTCTTAAAGAAACTAGAATTCTGTACCGTCATAGGGACCGTAGTACTAGGGAGCTGTTTGAGGCATTTAAGATAAAAACTACACGTGGGTGAGTAAGCGAACTTTCGGTATCACTAGCTGATTGCGAGATGGCGTTTTTAGATGCTACTGTGTGACATCAACATATCCATGGTTGGATCACCAACCAGATGTATTCATTTTTCTCTGTATATATGTCATTTTCACCCATTAAACATTCAGTTGCGAGTCTGCGCACGTCTTGTGTCTGCCTCGTCCTTGTCCGTGTGCGTTAGCGCCAGTTAAAAAATATACCATTCTTATCGCTGGTTTCCGAAGAAGAGGGGTTCGGAAGCCTTGAAGTACGTACACGTCTTCACGGCTGTTCGTTCCCGCAAACTTCATATTCATGAGAGCCATACCAGATATGGCAAGGGATTTACCATCAGGTCCCTGAAGCCAGCGCCTTGCTGGTTGAAGTTTTATTGCGGGAAAGATGCGAGTGAAGTGCTCCGCCGGAATGACCGTTTCGTCCACGCCAGTATTTATTTTAAATACCACGTTCAAAGATTCAACAAGTACTCAAACTTCCCACCTGTAAGCGGATGAATGGGATGCGACTCCAAGGAAGCCTGGTTCCTGGGTCCAGTTTTCGATGTTTCTGACAGCTCTGGTTGATCGGCAAGCCGCCTTGAAGTGTCCTCTTTTGTCGCACTTTCTGCAGACAGCATCTTTCGCTGGACAGGATGCTCGATTGTGCCTATTTCTTCTGCACCAGCCACATGGTTTGGTAACGCTGCTTCTACTTTCAGGTGGAGGCACGTTCTTCCCCACTTGTCACGTACTCCTTTGGGACTGTATTTGTTGGACTTCCTGTTCTTGCACGCAGTGAAGCACTGCTTGCTGTTGGTTGACGGTCTCGTGCTGTCGTGCCACCAACAATGCTTTCTATAGTTTTAGGTCCGGATCGAGTTGCAGAGCTCTCGAGATCTTACGGTCTTGGAGGCCCAACACGAGACGATCACGAATTAAATCTTCTCGCAGCTCCCCGTAGTCGCACGTGGAAGCAAGCGCGTGCAGTGCGGTAACAAAATTCTCGACGGATTCGCCGTCGTGTTGTGTTCAGGTGTTGAACTTGACTCTTTCGTAAATGATGTTCCGTCGAGGAACAAAGTAGGCCTCGTACTCCTGCAGTACGACCTAAAACTTCTTTTGGTCATCAGGTTCAAGTTGCAAGTTTTCAAGATCTCCTCGGCGTGAGGTCCCATTAGATACCCCAATGCATCTACTTGACTCTTTTCTGGCTTCCCGTCTAGTCCAGATGCAGTTCGAAAGCAAAGAAATCGCTGTTTCCAGTGGGGCCAGTCGTTGGGTGTTGCGAAGCTGAAGGGCTTGGATGGAGCAATTTGAAACACAGCCGTCTTACTTGGTCTTTCCTTGTAAGGTACCTGGTGGCTTGTCCGACGTCTGGCACTGTTCAGTGGGCCCGCGGCGTCCTCATTTCAGGGCTAGTCTGACGTCCGATAGCCGTGGTGCCTCAGGTCGGCGGGCACCACTTCTGACACCATGTTTGCGTCGCGATGAGACGGAAAGAAGTAAGCATCCTTCACCGTCAACACGCAACACCCAAAAGACCTTTATTATCAGGAAGCAGCGGCTTTTATAGACCACATCGCTAGTGCCACAGCGGCGCTGTAACTGCTGACGCTGCCTAAGCTGGCGAGCTATCTTATCACACAACTGGGCCTCAATAGTAAAATATAATGCCAGGGATATCACTGATCACATCTTCATATTTAAGGAATTCGCAAATCTGTGCCAAAACTTTCACTGTATTCCTAATTGCCATGCTAGGCCATTTCAAACTCTCAGTTAAAATTGTACTGCCTTAAAACTTTTTATATACGTTGCAACAAAGCATACCATAGAATGCTCTATGTGACGTGTTTTTACTTTTACCTCCACACTGTGAAACCAATATAAGTCAATCATTTTTTCCAACTTTATCATAATTCCAACAAAGTGTAAAGCATTTATTTCACCTCAAAGTAATTTTATCAGCTAGCATACACTCCTAAAAGCTCACGATGTGAAACAATTTAATGTTGAACAATTACATTTCCTGCTATAAAAATTATTATTGACTGAATTTTGTATGAATTTCTTGTGGCTGAAAATAATTAAAATTGCAACAAAACAAAATAAATGAAGAAACCATAAAACACATACTAAGTTTTGCAATAGTCAATAAGAACAATAATTTTGGAGGGAATATTCTGCACATTGTAGCTCTGCTTGTGTGTGCAAAGTTCAATCGTGTCATAAAATTTTTTTGCATAAAGAAATCTCTCAAGGTTGTACTTCCTATGTTGAGGTTAAATACCATTTTGTTTTTTCAGAAGATATGGTGTTGGTCAAGAAGTTTTAAACAACAGGTAAATGACAGTTGAGATGAAATTACACAGTTGGACTTTAAATTTCGGGAGTGAACATTATTTTCATTCATTTTTAGTACCCTCAGACCCGGAGGGACTAAAGAGGGGGCACTACATTACATTATGTATGTGTTACAGTTATGTCTATTTTTATGTGAAACATGCACTGCAAAGTTACTACAGCTCCATTTTCCCCGAGATTCAATTACCGTACTTTCCGGTGTATAGGACGCAGTATTTTTCTGAATTTTTCGTCGGTGCGTCTTACAGAACGGTGTGACTTATTTACATTTTTTTTTTTCCGGAAAAGCTGCCGTCAAAATCGAATTCAATGTTATGGACACACGAAGCGCGCTGGTTGACTTAATTGCTACGGGTTCTGTGCGCACAATCGAGGTGGCGGGTGTGCACCGTTCTTCTCGTGATCAAGTTCCCGAGCGCCGTGTGAAAAGAACGGAGCAGCAACGCAAGCGGCGGCAGGCCAACCCCGAATTCGTCGCATCTGCAGATCGCTGTCAAGTAGAGGCGTGCGCCGAGACGTCGGTGCGCTGCCGCCGTTTTTTCTCGGCGCGATCGGTGCGCCATTTAAGTAGGTATAAAGATTTTTAAAAAAGTAAATCCAGCTTCGTTTGAGATTTCTGTTGTCTTGTTTAATTCTTTTCCCTGTCTCAGGCATAAAATCATAGGCGAGCAATGAAGCAACATAAAACAAACAAAAGCAACCCTGCTCTCCGCGCGTCTGTGCATGCGTGTCGTCACCAGTCAGAGCGACGTGGGATTCCGAAACTCCTCTTTCAAAAGCGAAATATAGAGCGACGAGAGGGAACAGCGGCCTCAGAACGTCGGAATGACGGCTTGACAGTCGTGGGTACTCCTGTGTATTCATGATAACTACAGCCTTTGCAAATCTTGCCTCTGAACGAAATTGTTTGATCCAATCATTGTTTTGTTCCCAGTTTGTTCGTTTCCTAAATCAAAATATTTCTAGATGTCTACTGCATGGTGCTGTTTCTTTGGAACATTCATATGAAAAATCGAATGCAACGACACCAATAGCTGCCCTGAACTATAAAACAGTTTCGACGTACAGGTTAAAAAAACTTTTTTTTCCCCTGAAGTAATTGTGCATCCGAGCAATGCCTGCATTTCTACTAATCCGCACTTGGTTCAATCAACCTGGTGATGATGAGCTATCAAATTGAGCAAATTTGTTTTGAACCGCATCATAACATATCTCAGCTGAAAAAAGATTCACCTGAAGCAAAAACAAAAAAAGCACTTTGACTCATTTTTCTTCAGGGAAAAATGACGTTATAAGAAAAGTTACTTAAGCAAAGGGTCAGTAATATTAATTCAGAACAAGTGATTTCACTTACTGTCCAGTCGGGATGTGTGTTATAGCATCAGGTGATTGGTTGACTGCTTAAGAGTTGAACCCAGCAATAGATGGTCATAGAAGAGTTCTGTTCTATTTTTTATTTATTTTTACATAAAGCATTCAGGACAAGTGGAAGCAAGATTAACATATCTGGAGAGTGTCACGTGCATCGGTGCTGTCTTAGCAATTCTAGAAGAATTCACTATTTGCTCAATAGAACAATATCTCGTATAAACCGAGGTATAGCAAAACAGAAAACAATTACGACTACAACGCAAAAAATAAGCAAGGTTCGGCATATTCGTGGGGGATGAAATGTACAAACACACTTTACGCGCCTTCAGATATGTGCTCAATGTTTTTCCAAGTGTGTCGGCTAAAAAGCAAAAGATTATCAAAACGTTTTGTGTTTCACTTTCAATGCCTCTGTATTCGGCCCTCTCCGCCCTGATTATGAAAAGCCCAGAATTTCAATCAGTTTAGCAATGAAGGATGTAGCGCAACAGCTCTATAAATTTGTAGTTTCGGTTCCCACGCCGCCGCCAACGAAAAATGGCAGTGCGCCGCCACCGATCAAATAGGTGACCCGTAAAACGAGCAATCGCAGGGAATTGTGGGGCATGCCGTCTGCTAGCAGCTTCCGGTTCAACGGACGACGCGGCGGCATCGGCGGCATGCTCGGCGCACGTGTTTTTCTACACGGTTTCAACTGTCAGTCGTGCGAAGCTTTCCGTCCGCTATGTCGACCGGCAATTTCGTACCATTAATGCAGCTGATTTCCAGGTTTCAGTTCACTCTGGGCGATGACAAGCCAAGAAAGGCAAGGATACGCTTTTATTAATAAAGGAACTCTGGTTTTCGTTTCGGCGGCCTTTTTTGTTTCTGCCAGGTTTAGCTCTACGACATTTGCAATTGCTTGGATGCACATTCACTGACTGCTCTGCCTGCGGGTCAGTCAGACAGGTGAAAAAGTTATTGTTATTCGATAATTTATCAAGCGTATAGAAGCATTACTTAGAAAATCGGGTGCTGAGGCGATGGCTACATTAAAATTTAAATTATGGGGTTTTACGTGCCAAAACCACGATATGATTATGAGGCACACCGTAGTGGGGGATTCCGGAAATTTGGACCACCTGGTGTTCTTTAATGAGCACCTAAATCTAAGTACATGGGTGTTTTCGCATTTCGCCCCCATCGAAATGCAGCCGCCGTGGCCGGGATTTGATCCCGCGACCTCGTGCTCAGCAGCCCAACACCATAGCCACTGAGCAACCACGGCAGGGTAGGCAACGGCTACAGCGGTGCATACTGTTCTGTGATCGTAGCTAGAAACCGGTATCGTCGGTATATATTATTATGATAACATCGAAAGATGTTGAAGAGACGAGCCGCCGCGCGAAAGACGACAAAGTGTGTCTGTGCTCTTGGTGCGAGCGATTGTGGGCCTGGCTCTCTGGCTTCTGTGTAAATAGCCTGTAAATAGCCTCTTTCGTCTGTGTCCTTTCACACGTAACATTCTGGTGGAGGTTAGCGATCCCCGTCCTCACCACGGAACTCCGAAGTGGTCGGTACATCGAGCTTGTCACCATGCCCCCCGGTGACGAGACCGCCTCTGCAACGGCTTCGGCTCGCCCGACTACGCCTATCGTCACGGTTGCCCAACATCGCGACCCTGGTGTGTTCTCTGGCCTGGAGGGACAGGATGTTGACGAGTGGATCAAGCTCTATGAACACGCCAGTGCTAATAACAGGTGGGACCCAACCATTATGCTCGCCAATGTCATCTTTTATCTAGGCGGCACCCCACGCGTGTGGCACCAAACGCATGACGACGAGTTCACCAGTTGGGACACTTTCAAAGAACAGCTTCGGGAACTGTTCGGCGACCCTCTTGGGCGCAAGGTTGCCGCGAGGAAGGCTCTTGCGTCTCGTGTGCAGACCTCTACAGAGCCGTATGTTTCATACATCCTCGACGTCTTGGCTCTATGCCGCAAAGCTGACGATAATATGTCCGAAGCAGATAAAGTGGCCCATGTGCTAAAAGGCATTGCCGACGACGCTTTCAATTTGCTTGTTTTCGGCAACGTCTCAACTGTCGACGCCATCATAAAAGAATGCCGTCGCCTTGAACACGCTAAGAGCCGCCGTATCACACCCACATCACGCGGCTACCCAACACTGCTGCTACGTCGACATGTGAGGGTCGACCGCGTCAGGCCACCACCTGTGACGACGTAACCCGAATTGTTCGTCGCGAGCTCGAGGCTGCCTGTTCCTCAGCTTTCTCCACGACGCCTCCTGATCCGCCAGCTACCACGATTGCGATGATTCAGGCCGTCGTCAGACAGGAATTTGAAAACATGGGTCTGAACTCCGTGTGTTCATTGTCTCAACCTAGCGTTCCCCAGTTCTCTAGTGGCCCTCCTCGCCCTCGGCAGTCCCTTTCTGCCACATCTCGCCGCAACCCGTCCGAATGGCGTACCCCTGATGACAGGCCGATCTGCTTCCACTGCTGTCGCGTCGGCCACGTCGCTCGTCACTGCCGCAACCGATGGCCACCTCCTCCTCGGACATACGCCACCGCTTATCCCTGCACCTTCGGACCTTCTGTTCCCTATGCCTCCCGCCATGAACCCACTGTCGCCGATGTCCCTGCTCCGAACCGTCGCTACAGCCGCTCGCCCTCACCTCGACGCCACCAGTCTCGTTCGCCCCAACCCCGTCGATTTTCGTCGCCGCCTATCACCTCCCGGATGCCGCCGGAAAACTAGACACTGCAGCTTCTGGAGGTGAAGCTGCGTTGTCGACCCTGCCCTCAAATCCTTTGCTCACGTTGCCTACGAACCAAAACCTTCTTGACGTTGACAACGACGGCTATCCTGTCACTGCACTGATCGATACAGGGGCCCATATTTCCATTATGAATGCTGCCTTCCGACGACGACTCAGAAAGCTCCTCACCCCAGCGTCAGCACGCGTCGTCCGCGTCGCGGATGGCGGTACTGTCCCTATCGTCGGCATGTGTACGGCACGTGTCAGCATGGCCGGCCGCCACACTCCTGTCCTCTTCACCGTGCTTGCTCATTGCCCCCACGACCTAATTCTCGGACTCGATTTTCTTTCTGTACATTCTGCTCTTATTGACTGCTCTGCCAGCACCCTTCGCCTTGAGTTGCCGATTCTCGCAGAACCTCCTGATGAACCCCAGTGCCGCTTACGCCCCAAAGGCTTTATTCGCCTACCACCAAAGTCAATAGCCTATATTGAACTGTTGTCTTCCCCACCTGTTCCTGATGGCGAGTACCTCGTCACTCCTCTGCCCGACATTCCACTACAGTATGACGTCACCGTTCCTCACAGTATTCTTACCATTACTAATAACTGCACTCGCATGCCTATCTTCAACTTTGGATTGGCAAAACAAATTCTCCCGCAAGGTATTTGCCTTGCCAACGTTGACTGCCTCGGTGACCATCAAGTGGCAGCTTTATCAGCCGATGGTTCTTCCGAGCTTGGCGTGCCCCTCGCGCCAGCCTCGGGCGCCGATCCCAACATAAAGAAAATGGTTGCGGCGGACCTGTCCTCTACTCAGGCTGAAGACCTTTCCAAAGTGTTATCGGCCTACAGAGATATTTTCGACTTCGACGATCGCCCTTTAGGCCAGACGCTCGCGGTCAAGCATCGGATTCCTACTGGCGATGCTACGTCTATTCACCGACGACCATATCGCGTTTCTGCGTCGGAACGCCGAGTAATTCAAAATGAAGTGACCAAAATGCTAGATAAAGACATCATTGAGCCTTCTTCGAGTCCCTGGGCGTCACCTGTGGTGTTGGTTAAGAAGAAGGACGGCACGTGGCGCTTCTGTGTAGACTACCGCCATTTGAACAAAATTACTAAGAAGGACGTCTACCCGCTCCCACGAATCGACGACGCCCTTGACTGCCTTCACGGTTCCAGCTATTTCTCTTCTATTGATCTTCGCTCTGGATACTGGCAGATTGCTGTCGACGACATGGACAGAGAAAAAACCGCGTTCGTAACACCTGATGGCCTATACCAATTTAAAGTAATGCCGTTTGGATTATGCAATGCCCCGGCCACCTTTGAGCGTATGATGGACTCCTTGCTCCAAGGTTTTAAATGGTCCACGTGTCTCTGTTACCTTGACGACGTCATCGTCTTCTCGCCAACGTTCGACTCTCACCTTGAGCGTCTAACAGCTATACTTGATGTATTTCGAAAGGCGAAGCTGCAACTCAACTCGTCCAAATGTCGTTTTGGCCGCCGCCAAATTACTGTTCTGGGCCATCTCGTCGACGCTTCCGGAGTGCAGCCTGATCCCGACAAAACTCGCGCCGTCCGAGTCTTTCCGGTTCCGAAGACAGCCGCAGACGTTCGCAGTTTTGTTGGGCTATGCTCGTACTTTCGTCGTTTTGTTCAGGATTTCGCGGCAATTGCTAGACCCCTCACTAATCTTTTGAAGAAAGGCATACAATTTTCGTGGGGTACTTCAGAAGCCACCGCCTTCTCTCGTCTCGTCACTCTTCTCACCTCACCGCCCATTCTCGCCCACTTCGACCCTGATGCCCCTACAGAATTGCGTACAGATGCCAGCGGTCATGGTGTAGGTGCCGTCTTAGCCCAGCGTCAGCGTGGCCAGGATCGCGTTATTGCTTACGCAAGCCGCCTCCTATCCCCATCGGAGCGCAACTATTCCATTACGGAAAGAGAATGCCTTGCTGTTGTCTGGGCAGTTGCGAAGTTCCGCCCTTACCTTTACGGTCGCCCTTTCTCTGTCGTCACTGACCATCATGCTCTCTGCTGGCTCTCATCGCTCAAAGATCCTACAGGCCGGCTTGGTCGATGGGCTTTGAGGCTACAAGAATTTTCATATTCCGTGGTGTACAAGTCTGGCCGCCTGCACCAAGACGCTGACAGCTTGTCGCGTTACCCTGTTGACGACGGAACGGTGCAGATAGCGCTGAAAATGATAACTTTGTGCGCTGTCAACGGCATTTCTCGGTCGGAACTCTAGGTTCATTTGAAGTGGTACGTACTTAGACGTTCTCGCTTTTTTTTGTCAACAATGGCCGTATCGCCATCATATTACGGCTGTGCATTATCTCTATCTGTGCTGAAGGAACTACGGAGGGCTAGTTGGTTACGAGTATTATGTATGTATCTCGCTGTGTCCCGCTTAAATTCGCGCCGTAAAACCTCGTGTCATAATACCTCTCTATGTGCATGCGAGTACTGACAGTTCTGGTTGCCTGAGTCAATGTTAGAGAAAGAAATATCTTGGGGAATCATTCCGTGTCGGCCCACAGCTAATCGCCACCTGATAAGTGGCACTGTACGTTCGTTTTCTTTTTTTTCACAGATGGTCTCTGCCTTGTTACAGTTTCGGAAGTGGCAGCCATTCCTCTGATGCTTGTGCACAGCTGACTCAGCAAGGGTTGCTGCAAGGCAATAGTTACATGCATTGTCCTTTAACGCTTGAATTTAAGCAGCCAACGGCTGAACAGCCGACGATAGTTTTGCTAGGCACCTGTAACCGGGTAATCTTTGAGTGGGGCAAAGCCGGACTGCAAGCGCAAGTGACTTAGTCAAGGTTTTGTGCTGCTGAGCACAAGCTCGCAGGAACGAATCCCGGCCGTGGGGGCCGCATTTCAATGGAGGTGAAATGCGAAAACGCCCGTGCGTTGCACGGTTGTAGTGCATGTTAAGGAACCCCAGGTGGTCAAAATTAATCCGGAGCCCTCCACTACGGCGTGCCTCATAATCAGAACTGGTTTTGGCATGTCAAACCCCAGAAAGAAGAACGGACTGCAAGAGTATCAATTGAATTCAACGGCGAAGCAGTGGCGGCGGCTGCGCTGACTCGAACCGGAAGCAGCTAGCAGACAGCACATCCCACAATCCCTCACTATTTTACGGGTCACCTATACCCGGCGCCGCACCGCCGACGCCGACGCCCAGAAACGACCACCACGCCGCCGCCGGTCGAAACCGACACGGCGCACACCTCTACTGTCAAGATACGGCGCACGCTTCCGCCTTTTTCATTATTTGTCATTATCCTGTGCTGCCCTCTGCCGCATGCCACTGGAAACGTTTTGGAAGGGTGCCGAGGACTTTGCCGGTTGATTTGTGCGTCTGCGCACATGTTGAGTGTGCGTCGGTTGTCCATTTCGTGGATTGCGAATAATTATTAATGGCTTCTCCGGGGCAGCATGTCACTCCTGGGCGCAATGTAGCGCTCACTGACTACTCGGTGAGCAGGCCCGAGTGCGCTGCTGCGCCAACAGTGCGGCCGATAGAGGCACACTGTGTTCCGTCTGCCGACGCGGCTGCCTTGGAGTTTACTGTCGCTGATTTCTGCACTTGGAGCTCGCTTTATGTATTCTTTTTACACATTCCTTAGATATCCACGCCAGATTTATCAAAGCGGTGCACCTGTATACATCGACATCTACAGCCAGAGATCGTTGTTAGCATCAAATATTGGAAAGAAGGTGCATCGCTGATATGAAATAATGTTAAAACGTAGTGATACATACATTTCTGCGCATGTGAGCCGTGTTCCACCCTGAGAGGGGTCGATATGAGCAGCCGAACTACTTAAACAATGGCAATTGTAACCCAGACACATATATTACGGGCTGTTGATGTATTATTGATTCTCGCTTTTCTTTAACTTCGTCATACTTACAGTTTGCGCGTGCTATAAAGCATTATTAGAGAAATCTGTGCTCGCATAAGCGCTCATTTATAGGTCGTGTTGTTATCTCGCGAAAACGCGGATGCAATCGCTGACACCGTTGGTATAACTGAGCGAGACGGTTGTTGATGCTGCTTTACCGAATGCACCGTCTCTTGTCACCCGTTTGACACAGAGGTAAACAGCACATTACGGGAATTGTGAGAGCCTAACAACACGTACAGATCCACCCATCTATGTAGCGAATGCGACCGGCAGCCTACAGGTACGGTGATGTACAGGTGTTGGTTGGCACAGCTAGTGCTGTGTCGCCGCTTGCCGCTTACTTTGTACGTGCCGTGTGAAGAGTCGTTGATTTCAAATCAGTAAGACCAGAAAGGAACAATAAAAGTAGTTTCCTTCGCCCTAACAGATTACGTTTCAGTTCAAGTGCGCCGGTAGCAGCTGCAAGAACTCGACGGCACCAGGCCTGACCTTCGCTATCAACATTTTTCGGCATGAGAGGGTTGAAGCGTATGCATTTCAACTCCGTAGGCATCTTTGACTCATTAATACAATTATAATACATATGTATATATTACACGATCATATCTGAAAGCGAAGGGGCTGCAGATATATCGCATCGGTTCGACGGCCGGTCGCGCGGAGTCCGGTCAAACGATGGTCGGCACGCTGATTTTGTCGGTGCTGTCGACAAGAAAGCCCGTCACAGCACAACTCGCGCTCGTCGGCTGCGTCATTGTCGGCCTGGTATAAGATGGTCTCAATGACCCAGGCCAATCGTTGGCGTGAGCGTATTGTCGGTCTCATATCGACCCAGTGTTACCGCGCCTTAAACGAGTACGTGAACTCAGGAGCGTGCTGCCGCCACCAGCAAGTGAGGGCCCACGCTGCAAGAAGACTTCACCAACAACGTGATGTTTTTAAGAGTCGCCCAAGTGTAGCGCAGGGGTTTTTCGTTAACTTTGCTAGCCATCAATGAAAGGCGGAAACTACGTGGCTCAGGGTGCAGTCGAAACCACTCAGTCGTCCGGACGACACACTGGCCGCTTTCCGTTTTAAATTGGAGTTGCACTTGCGCTGCGCACGTTTTCAGCACCGCACATATGTCGAGGTACCAGTGGAGTTTCGACGCGGTACACGGCACGAGTGTTTGCAGCAGCGCGTGTCCGAGCACTTTTTTTTGGGGGGGGGGGATCTTTCCTCAAGACGAGGCCGCGCGGCTGCACGCGCGTCCCTTCCAAAACGTTTTACGACTAATCCGCTAGGGCAGGGCGCATACTGCCTTCCCACCGTGAAAAAGGCGGTACAAGCCACAAGCCGCACCCCTCCCTCTCATGCTGCCTTCCCACTTTCTTCCCTTGGGCGCGATTCGGCTCACCGTCGGACGCTTTCACTCGCACATACAACATACGACGGGCGGGGACGATGTTATCGCCCTTATACAGAACATTGCGGCAACGTTGACGGCAGAAATGCACCTGGAGTGGAAATATATATGGCACCCATACGCTTGCACGTGATCCGCGTTCACGGGGTGAAACGTCACTGTAATTTTTTTTTATCGCTTAATGAACGAACAGGTGCGTCTTATACACCGGTGCGACTTATATACGTTTTTTTTTCCGGAAAAACTGCCGTTTTGAGGGGGGCGCATCTTATACAAAGGTGCGACTTATAGACCGAAAGATATGGTAGTTGTATGTGTATTTCACAAGCACACTTGGATCGAATTACACTTTTCTGCACAAGGGGATGTGGTGTGCACAGTATGCACAGATCATGTGAGGCCTTTTGCACGACTCAGCAAAGGTTTAAATTCATTCCACAGCAAATGTTATTGTTGGATCTTAAAAATATCTGGTGGGTTATTTTTTAACTGCGAAGCTTGCAAAGGACGATGCCACAGCAATGAGTCAACCTTCAATTGAAGCAGCTTCATCCAAGGGAACATCACAGCATCAAGATGAGCCAGTAAGTTGATGCACAGCTGTATGCAGCCATAATGCATGTTTCCGCCTCGTATGTGGGAGGTATCATCCCGGTGCCGCCGGGAACCCACCGTTTTTTTATAATAGGTAGAGATGTTCCCTGGCCTGGTGCGCGGCTCTCGTACGGGTTCACATCTCGAAAAAGGGCCCAATAGAGGTTTGCCTCTGGGCGCCTCTTGTCCAACCACAGACGGCCTTGTTGAAGAGTATCTGCCACGGCTGTGGGAGCCAAGTGCTGCCGCTGGATACCTACCGGTAAAATAGGTACAAGCGCGCTTCTGGCCTGGTGCTCGGCCATTATGGGACCTCAACGCTTGGGAAGAGGTGTTTGTCCTCAACCCGAAGGCGTCCCCACCTCAATAGCTGCTCGGCGCGCCACATGGGAAATGGCCGCCATGAAAGCAGCCCAAACATCACTTAGTTTTTTGGGCTCACAAGGGTTTTGATGAGAATTGAGGGCGCAGGCTCCTTTCCCAAACATATCACCCCTGAAGGAAGCCAAACGCCATGCCGGGGTACGCTTGTGCCCATTTGAACCAGTGGGTGCCCAGCGGCGGCGGGAATCGAACCCACGACAGTTCTACAGACCACCAGACTCTTCAAGATGACCTCAACCTAATACCCGATTGGTGGGACAAATGGCTAATGAATTTAAACTCAGCTAAATGCAAAGTAATGTCTTTTAGCAGAAAGCGTTCAAATTCGAACTTTTCCTATTCTATAAAAAGCAGCAGATTATCTGAGGTCTCTTCATTTAAGCATCTCGACATCACCCTCACCCTAAATCTCTCCTGGACCCCTCATACTACTAACGTGTGCGCCAAAGCACCCAGGTCATTGGCGTATTTATGTGGAAACCTTCGTAACTAGCCTTCTCTCATTCGTAAGCTTGCTTTCCAAACGTTGGTCCAACCACAACTTGAATTTTACTCTTCGATCTGGTCCCCCTATCAAGAATATTTAACTACCATGTTAGAAGTAATTCAAAATAGAGCCGCCCGCTTCATTTCTCAAAATTATAATCACCCCTCAAGCGTAACGCAAATTAAACTCATTCTTTCTCTGCCACAGTTAAGTAATCGCCGTGACACTGCCTTCTTGTGCTTATTTCATAAATACGCTGATCAGTTTAACCAAAATCTTTTTGGCTTAGATAAGAGAGTAAGACAGCATGGCTTCGCAAGCATGCGGCCACTATAAACAGCTGTCAAATGCGATCAATTCGCTTTTTAAAGCGAAGTTTCCTTGCCGAGTTCCAGGTACTTTTTCGAAAGTTTCTGGCCTAACGCTGAACGAATCTAACGGGATGGCATCTAGGAACGGTTCAGCGAAGAAGTAGTTTACAAGTTTACCCCTTTCAAGCGTAAAGTTTCGTAAAGTAATTACTAGAGGGCACTGTATGGTCTACGGGAGCTGCAAGAAGGGCCAGCATATACCAATGAACGCGGATTTGCCTAAGCCTTTTGGTTTCCAGCGACTTGGTAAACTGATTAGTACGGCGTTATAATAATGACCTTCATATTAGAAGCCGGATATTCTACCTCTGCCACCACCAAGTTTGAATCCTCCTTCAGTCCACTACATTTTCAGGCATGAAGTGGCGCCTGACACCGGCAAAAAAAATTGCCGAGAGCTAGTGGGCCTGTACTATTCCAGGTGCAACCAAATTAGGAAGGCCCACTAAGCCCCCCCCCCCTCCCCCCATTCAACAAAATCACTCCCTCCCCAGAACAGGAATCAGCCTCCCTGGTGCAGTATTCCACCACTACCTCCCTCATGACTCCTACAATTAACCCACGACCCTTAGTCCCCAGAGGCTGCAGAGCACCTGACCAAGGTGACGGTCAGACCTGCAACGTGGCAGAGGGTGCTAAGAACCTCTGGATCCGGACAGGCCGCCACTGGAAACTGAACCTGGCAACATTCAACACGCGCACCTATCGAGTGAAGCTAGCTTAGCAGGGCTATTTGAGGAATTATCAGGAATTGCCTGGGATATTATTGGCCTTAGTGAGGTTAGAAGAACTGGTGAGGCTTATACAGTGCTGACTAAAGACCAAATCCTCTGCTACAGAGGTCCTCCAGATAAGAGAGTTTGGGGTAGGATTCCTAATCCATACGGACATAGCGGGCAACATTGATGAATTCTACAGCATTAATGAGAGGGTAGCAGTCATCGTAATAAAGCTGAATAGGAGGTATAGAATGAAGGTAGTACGAGCCTACGCCCCAACCTCCAGTCACGATAAAAAACTAGAACAATTTTATGAAGATGTTGAATTAGCGATGAGAAAGGTGTAAACTCAGTATACTGTAGTAATGGGTGACTTTAATGCAAAAGTGGGGAAAAAGCAGGCTGGTGAGCAAGCAGTTGGCAACTACGGCATCAATTCTAGGAACGCTAGAGGCGAAATGTTGGTAGGATTCGTGGAAAGGAATAGGCTCCGAATAATGAATACCTTCTTCAGGAAGCGAAGCAACAAGAAGTAGATCTGGAAAAGTCCTAATGGAGAAACAAGAAATGAAATAGATTTCATACTCTCTGCCGATCCCTGCGTAGTGCAGGATGTAGAAGTGTTAGGTAGGGTAAAGTGCAATGACCATAGCTAAGCGAGGTCTAGGATTTCTCTCAATTTGAAGACAGAAAGAGTAAAATTAGTCAAGATGAAACAGGCCAACCTAGACGCAGTAAGGGTAAAAGCAGACCAATTCAGGCTCGTGCTCACAAACAACTATGCAGCTTTAGAACAGAAAGATGAAGACAACATAGAGGTAATGAATGAAACCGTAACTAGGCTGACCTCAGAAGCAGCAATTGAAGTGGGAGGTAATACCCGTGTCACACGGACGTTTGGAAGGCCTTCCAACCAATAGTCAGTTGACTCAAAGGTCAAGTTCGAGCTGCTACACGGGCGGTTTCGAAGGCCGCCAAGTCAATAGACTATCGAGTCAACGGATCAGCCTACAACTCTATCGAAATCTCGATGGCCTTTGAGCAACGGAAGCGGAAACAGCGCAAACATGCCCTCTCGTTCACAGTGTGCTCATACTCCATGGTTAGAAAGAACAATTCAAACCAAAATGCTCTAAAAATACTATATATGTGTTATTAATTATTCAATAAAGTATTTTTGCCACTTGATATGTGCGAACTGCACATACTCTTGACAACAGCTACGTCCTTGTGTTCATTCCTTTCTCCATGTTGTCTAGTACACTCTCCCTCTACTCCATGCGCTGCTGGCTGCCGTCATATCCCCGCCATTTCACTGTATAAACAAACATAAAAGAAATTATAGTGCTTCTAAGTGGTTTTCATTTGGTTAACTTTTGGTGACATGAAAACGAAAATAAAGATCCGCAGCGCCACACAATTTTGCGAGAAACGCCTGAACCTCTCAACGGCCTTTCAAAAGTGTCGTGTAGCAACGCGACAACTCCTTTGAGTCAATAGAGTTATGGCGTTTCGAAGGCCGTCGACTAGAAGGCCTTCCAAATGCGCCCGTGTGACACAGGTATAAGGCACCAAGGCAACCAGTAGGTAAGCTCTCCAAAGTAACAAAGAACTTAATATAGAAACGATAAAGCAAGAAAGTGTCAAACTCACAAGGCCAGATAGAACTTGCTGAACTGTCAAAACTGATCAACAAGAAGAAAGTAAAATAACAGCGCTGGAAGACAAGGACACAGGCAAAGAAGAACACGACACTGGCGCTGACTCACAACTGAATTTTATTTCAAGGAAAATTCACATTTATAAACCATGGCCGACAGGGCAACTAAAAAGCGATTGTACACAGACGGCAGTAGCCGTACGGGTGACATGTCGAACCACATGAGGCATAAACAGTAGCGTCAACAAAACAAATAAAAAACCAACAGAAGACTATCTTTGTCAAACTCTAGCTACCGTGACACACTGACTTGCAAAAATCGTAACTCTTTATTACTAAGAGCGACAGACGGCTTACTAAAATATCTTTCCCCTTCCCTATCAATATGATAGGCTTCCATAAGCTCCCTAGTACTTTGAACTTTATGCCAGAACAAACAATCTGTATTTCTTTTTATCGGTCGGCATCCACACTTTCTACAATGAAACTGCAAGTGCAAACCACCCGCACCTTTTAATGATGACATGTGCTCCGTTAATGTGACGTTCACACATCGGCCAGTCTGACCCGCATAAATCTTCGGGCATGACAGTGGTAACCTGCACACGACAGCAGATCTGCATCGCCCACATATCTATTTTTTAACTTCTCCAAACAAAAACTACATTCTCTACCATGGCCCGACAATTTTTTATGCAAACGGGAACAGATCGTGACCCAGTTTGTTGGGGGCGGACAAGAACACACACCACCCATACCTACTAGCCACGTTCTCCAGGCAATGCAAAAACTTGTGTAAATATGGCACCAGCACCGGTAATTTTTCATTACGCATGGAATCTTTTGATTTGTTTTTTACCTCATCAACACCCTTTATCTGCTTAATCAGTTTTTGGCAGGCCCTCAAGATTTCACTATATGGGTAACCCGCGTTCTGTATTCTCGGGATCTGGCCGAGAAAACTCTCCCTCAACGAATGGTCGCAAGTCTTCTGTAGCACGGTGCATAACGTAGCGTAAACAATGCCGGTTCTTATTATTTTAGAATGACCTGAGGAAAAATTTAAAAGTGCCTTTACAGAACAAGGCTTTTATAACCAACACACATGGTCCTTCACAAAACCTCAGTCTTAAATCCAGAAATTGAAGCTCACCTTCGGCAGGCAACTCAAAGGTAAAATTCAAACCTTTACCGCATTCCTTAAAAATCTTCAAAATGTCAACTATATTACTGTTTGAATTTTCTCCTCCCACGATGATCAAGAAATCATCAACGTACCTAAAGACACTCAAGGCCAAACTTCCTAAATTCCTAGCAATCCAATTATAAACTCTACAAAGAAAAATATGGCTTAAGGCTGGCGCCGCCCTTGACCCTATACAGATTCCTGACTTCTGCAACACCGTGCTCATTTTCCAATCAACAAACATAGAGCGCAAATAAAACGACAATTCTAAAAAACTGTCCACAGAAGTTCTGCAATTACTTACAAACTTCGCTTCGTCATTATCACCAACCACACAAGACCTGACACTCTTCATAAGTTCATTATGCGGTAGCGAATAGAACATATCTTCAACGTCAATACTAAAAGCTCAACATGAACCTGGATTCTGTGTCTTAAGAAAGTTAACCACACTATCTGAGCTACCAACATAAAAAGGGTCAACCACGTTTAGAGTCTCAAGTTGTTTTTGCAGGTACCCTGCAAGTACAAATTGCCAAGTCCCCCTTTCCGAAATAATGGCCCTGAACAGAAAATCGGGTTTATGGGTTTTACCTGAAAAAAATACCTGCAGTTTTAAATCTTTTGCCTTCTTGACTCGAGCCATCAGTCTTTCCAAATTTCTATCCTGTAGCATCGCAAGGGCCAGCTGTCTGACTTTTGATGCTTTAACATCCGTCCGGAAAAAATTCTTCAAAACTGCTTTTTCAGAATTTTCTGCAAACACACCTTCCGGCATCACAACAAGCATTCCTTCTTTATCTGTGACACACATGTTGAGGAGGTTCCACTACAAAAATTGAACCACAGAATTCACAGGCAAAGTGTTATTCGAAGGCCATGGTTTATAAACGTGAATTTTCCTTGAAATAAAATTCACTTGTGAGTCAGCCCCAATGTCTTGTACTTCTTTGCCTGTTTCCTTGTCTATCCAGCACTGTTATTTTCCTAAACATGAATTCCCACCAACTCGCCCAAGTTTCTCTTCTAGAAGAAAGTAAGGGATATTCGAAATTATAATGTGGAAAAGATTGAGGAAGCAGTACAATATGGACGCAACATGAAATGAGTGCGAAGAAAACAGACAAGGCCGGATAAGCAGCCTGAAAGATAAGCAGAGTAATATCATCAGCACTTTCGATGACATAGTAAAAGCAGCGGAAGAATTTGATACTGATCAGTACAGTCCCAAAAGCAGCCAAGCTAATTTCATTCGAAGTAGTGATGAACAGGATACAGAGGCTGCTTCTATAACTAGCGATGAAGTTAGAAGGGCCTTGCAGGACATCACAAGGGAAAAGCTGCTGGAGAAGATGGAATAACAGTCGATTTAATCAAAGATGGAGGAGATATCATGCTTGAAAAGCTCGCGGCCATTTATACGCAATGCCTCACGACTTCAAGTGTACCAGAAAGCTGGAAGAACGCTCACATTATACTCATCCACAAGAAGTTATCTTTAAAGAATTGAAGTATTATATACCCATTAGCTTGCTTTCAGTATTGTATAAAATATTCACCAAGGTAATTTAAAATAGAATCAGGGCAACACTTGACTTCAGCCAACCAAGAGAACAGGCTGGCTTCAGGAAGGGATATTCTATAATGGATCACATCCATGTCATCATACAGGTAATCGAGAAATCTGCAGAGTACAATAAAACCCTCTATATGGCTTTCATAGATTATGAAAAGGCACTTGATTCAGTAGAGATACAAGCAGTCATTGAGGCACTGTGTAGTAAAGGAGTACAGGAGGCATACCTGAATATCTTGGCAAATATCTACAAGGATTCCACAGCTACCTTGGGTCTCCACAAGAAAAGTAGAAAGTTACCTATCAAGAAAGGGGTCAGGCAAGGAGACAAAATCTGCATTGATATTGACACGTATACATGTTTATCTTTCACCGGTGGCCGCTTTCCACCGGCTAACAAATGTTAAACGTTATCGCTCGGCGCAGGCGCCTGTATCGGAAGTTTCTAGAATGTTATCGATGCTTGTTTCTGTTGCCTGTTTTCACCGACCCTTATGTTATCTGATTGTATGACCGAGGCGAATTGTCTAGAACTTTCTGGAAGACCCGCGGGCATCAGGGATTAATCTGGAACCTTCTATGACTCAGGTATAAAAGCCAACGCGTTTCGCCGCAAATCGAAGTCGACGAGAGGGACCGGGAGAAGACTGCCTTTATAACACCAGACGGACTGTTCGAGTTCAAGGTCATGCTGTTTGGTTTTTGCTTGGCACCTTTGACTTTCCAACGCGTCATAGATACAGTACTGGCAGGCTTGAAGTGGCAGACTTGCCTTGTCTATTTGGACGACGTCGTTGTGTTTGCCTCAAGCTTCGAAGAACACCTGCGGCACCTTGAAACAGTTCTTCAGGCAATCAAAACCTCCGGACTCACGTTAAAGCCAGAAAAGTGCCGCTTCGCATATGAGGAGCTCTTGTTTTTGGGCCACGTAATCAACAAGTCTGGAGTGCGCCCCGACCCTCAGAAAACTGCGGCCATCTCCAACTTTCCTCCGCCTGCTGACAAGAAGGCAGTGCGTAGATTTCTTGGACTATGTGCCTATTACAGGCGCTTCATCAAGAATTTTTCACGGATCGCTGAGCCACTGACGTATCTCACGAAGGCCGACGTCGAGTTCAAGTGGGAGACGCCGCACGTCAAAGCATTTGAAGAACTGAAGCGACGCCTGCAATCGCCGCCAATACTTGCGCAATTCGACGAAAACGCTGATACCGAAGTCCACACCGACGCAAGCAGCGTAGGACTCGGCGCCATGCTTGTGCAGAGGACTGACGGACTAGAAAGGGTTGCAAGTTACGCTAGCCGGTCGCTATCGAAGGCGGAAGCGAATTATTCCACAACAGAAAAGGAGTGACTCGCCATCATCTGGGCTACATCAAAGTTTCGCCCCTACCTCTATGGCAGGCCCTTTAAAGTTGTGAGCGACCACCACGCCTTGTGTTGGCTAGCTAACTTGAAGGATCCTTCAGGTCGCCTCGCACGATGGAGTCTGAGACTTCAAGCATTCGACATCACCGTCGTTTACAAGTCCGGGCAAAAGCACTCTGACGCCGACTGCTTGTCTCGCGCACCCGTCGAACCGCCGCCACAGGACGACCAGGATGACGACACTTTCTTGGGACCCATCAGGGCCGACGAATTCGCCGAACAACAGCGAGCCGACCCGGAACTAAGGAGCCTTGTAGACTATCTGGAAGGCAAGACCATCATTGTGCCGAAGGTGTTCAGGCGAGGATTGGCGTTGTTTTTCTTGCAAAACGACATTCTTCTAAAGAAGAACTTCTCGCCTCTCCGAGCCAACTACCTCCTCGTGGTACCCGCAGCATTGCGTCCAGAGGTTCTGCAAGCTCTCCATGACGACCCAATGGCTGGACACCTCGGTTTTTCCCGCATGCTCGCGAGGATACAAGAAAAATACTACTGGCCTCCTCGCCTATTTGCCAACGTCGCCATTACGTAAGGACATGCCGAGACTGTCAGCGACGCAAAACACCACCGACAAGGCCAGCCGGACTTCTACAGCCGATCGAGCCACCTCGCCGACCGTTCCAGCAGATTGGGATGGACTTACTGGGGCCTTTTCCGACGTCGACGTCCAGGAATAAATGGATCGTCGTAGCTACGGACTACCTCACCCGCTACGCCGAAACAAAAGCCTTGCCCAAAGGCAGTGCTGCCGAGGTAGCCCGATTCTTCGTTGAGAACATCCTCCTGCGTCACGGTGCCCCAGAAGTCCTCATCACCGACAGAGGTATGGCCTTCACGGCTGAACTAACTCAAGCCATCCTGCGCTACAGCCAGACAAGCCATCGCCGGACCACCGCCTACCACCCGCAGACAAATGGCCTCACCGAGCGCCTAAATAAGACCATCGCCGACATGCTGGCAATGTACGTCGACGTTGAACACAAGACGTGGGATGCCATCCTGCCGTACGTGACCTTCGCATAGAACACGGCCGTACAAGAAATGACGCACATGGCGTCGTTCAACCTAGTCTACGGAAGGAACCCAGCAACGACGCTTGACGCCATGCTACCAGATGTCTCCGACGAAGAAAATCTCGACGTTGCCGCCTATTTGCAGCGTGCCGAAGAAGGTCGACAGCTCGCCCGCCTGCGCATCAAGAACCAGCAGAGAACCGACAGCCGACACTACAATCTTCAATGACGCTACGTCGAGAACCAGCCCGGAGACCGTGTTTGGGTCTGGACTCCGATACACCGACGAGGACTTAGCGAGAAACTCTTGTGTCGCTATTTCGGACCATATAAGATCATCCGACGTATTGGCGCACTGGACTATGAGGTCGTGCCAGACGGTATTTCGCAATCACAGCGGCGCCGCGCACGACCTGAAGTCATCCACGTGGTGTATCTTAAGCCTTTCTACGCCCACTGACGAACTTAGGTCCTTTGTTGCTTTGTTATTTTTGTCCCTTTCTGTACGCATGGTTTTGTTTTCGCTTTCGTGTTTGTAGCATCGGGACGATGCTTTTTAAGGGGAGGGTATTGACACGTATACATGTTTATCATTCACCGGTGGCCGCTTTCCACCGGCTAACAAATGTTAAACGTTATCGCTCGGCGCAGGACGCGCCTGTATCGGAAGTTTCTAGAACGTTATCGATGCTTGTTTCCGTTGCCTGTTTTCACCGACGCTTATGTTATCTGATTGTATGACTAAGGCGAATTGTCTAGAACTTTCTGGAAGACCCGCGGGCATCAGGGATTAATCTGGAACCTTCAATGACTCAGGTAAAAGCCGACGCGTTTCGCCGCTGATCAAATTTTCGACGATCGCCGACTGTGTTCGCTGCTATCGTTGTGCTTTGAGTGTAGCTTGCTTTTGTGAGCACAGGTTCGCCCAATAAACAACCAGTTTCTTCATACACAGTTTTACGACTGTTTTCTTTACCGTCACAACTACGTGACACTATTCACTGCATGCTTAGAAGAAGTATTCAATCTGTTACACTGGGAAGGCTTAGGAGTGAGGATCGACGGCGAATATCTCGGGAACCTTCGGTTTGCAGGTGACATTGTCCTATTCTGCAACAATGGGGACGAATTACAACAAATGATTGAGGATCTTAACCGAAAAAGTGTACGAGTGTGATTGAAGATTAATATTCAGAAGACAAAGATAATGTTCAATAGTCTGGCAAGGGAAGAAGAATTCAGGATCGCCGGTCAGCCTCTAGAGTCTGTAAAGGAGTACGTTTAACTAGGTCAATTACGCACATGGGACCCTGATCATGAGAAGGAAATTTACAGAAGAATAAAATTGGGCTGGAGTGCATACAGCAGGCATTACCAAATCCTGACTGGGAGATTACAGAGTCAAAAAAAAAACAATTGACTCCAACTGGCTTTTCCAATAGGAATCAACTGGGACCAATATGAACCAATTGGAAAATCCTTACTTCCAACTGGTTACGATTGGGTCAGAGGAAGAACCAATTGGAGTTGCCAATTGTAATGCACTGGACCCAATTGGAACCAATTGGAAAATCGCTAATGCAAACTGGTTATGATTGAGTCAAAGTGAAACCAATTCAGTCCAATTGGGCTTGGTTCCAACCAAGTGGGAAATCATTACCTCCAATTGGTTACGATTGAGTCAGGGATGCAACCAATTGAGTCCAATTGGACTTGCCAGTTTGAACCAGCTAGGCCCACTTTACATTCCCAACTACTAAGTCTAATTGGACTACCAATAGGAATAAACTAGAACATAACCAACTGGAAAATCATATTTCCTGTGTATGAAACCATTCAAAGTAATTACAATGAGTTATAGCTTTATATGCATGCAGTTCAAGACGTCACACCAGACGACATCGACAGTCGCAGAGCTTGCTGCTCTTCGCAGTGCACTTCGCATAATTCGTAAGGAACCACTTAGCAAATGGAGTGTTTTCAGTGACTCCAAGGCAGCGCTACATTGCTTGCTTTCCGCCTTACTCCGTGGACCCTACAAACAACTAGTCCTCGAAATCCGAGAGCTCCTTCATCGCCTCGTCGAGCAAGGACACGACGTCACCTTTCAGTGGCTCCCTAGCCACTGTGGCGTAATGGGCAACGAATATGCCGATGAAGCTGCTTGATCTGCTCATGAAGATGGCTCACAGGAACCAATCCCGCTGTCAAGAACAGATGCAGCAGCGAAACTTCGAGTGCTTGAAAACGATGCCACACAATCGTTGTGGAACACACCTAGTTTGCAACACACACGTCTGCATCGACTGGACCCCTGTCTTCAACTTCGACCTCCACCTGGACTATCCCGACCCGAAACAACGGTACTTTGCCGATTGTGGCTTGGAGTTGCATTTACAAAGTCGTTTGCTTTCCGCATCGGATGGGAGGATAGTGCTGCGTGTGACCACTGCTGCAACGAGGAAACAATCGAGCATGTACTTTGTCACTGTCCCCAATACAGCGCACATAGGCAGTCACTCGCGACCGCGATGGCACGTCTTGACGACCGGCCGCTTTCGGAGCAAACAGTCCTGGAACGCTGGCCTATACAGTCGTTACACAAGTCAGTCAAGGGAAGTTTTTGCGATCAAGTGGACTATCTGACAGACTATAGTTCTCACAGACGTTTCCAACCTCCTCTTTTTTTTTATTCCTTGAATTTTTTTTCGCGACTGCTTTTTCTCTTCCCTATTCTTTAGGCCTTTCATTTCCCCTTCCCCTCGTGCAGGGTAGCAAACCAGAATCTTTTCGGGTTAACCTCCCTGCCTTTCCCACCACGTTTTTCTCTCTCTCTCTGTTTCTGACAGCTGGAATCCTGTTCAGGTTTGCTTTGTGGGTATATATATATATATATATATATATATATATATATATGTATTGGTATTGCCCGTCAGAGCAATTGGTCATTCCAACCAATTGGTACAATTGGCCGCTCCAACAAAAACCAATTGGTCACATTCCAGCTGGTCTAATTGGTCCAATTATGTACTAATTTGATTAGAAATTTTCCCATTGGTACCAATTGTAAATTTCCCAATTGGAGTCAATTGCTTTTTTTGACAGGGTACCACTGTCGTCGTAAAGAAAAGTGTACAATCATTGCATTCTACCGGTGCTAACATATGGGGTGGAAACTTGAAGGTTAACAAAGAAGGTCGAGAACAAGTTAAGGACCGAACAAAGAGTGATGGAGCGCAAAATGTTAAGCCTAACGTTAAGAGACGGGAAGAGAGTGGTGTGGATTAGAGAGCAAACGGAGATAGCCGATATTCTAGCTGACATTAAGAGAAAGAAATAAAGCTGGGCAGGCCATGTAATGCGAAGGATAGATAACCGGTGGACCATAAGAGGTACAGAATGGATACTAAGATAAGCGAAGCGCAGTCGAGGACGGGAAAAAAACTAGGCGGGGTGATGAAGTTAGGAAATTTGCAAGCGCATGTTAGAAACAGCTAGCGCAAGACAGGGGTAATTGGAGATCGCAGGGAGAGGCTTTCGTCCTGCAGTGGACATAAATATAGGCTGATGATGATAAGTCCAAATGGTTCGGGCCACGCCTGTATGGGTAGTGCTCAAGCCATTTTGCATTAAAAAGAATGCAGAAGATCCAACGTGCCCACTTGGAATCTATATCCAGTGAAGGAATGCTGAAACACATGTTTGAGTATATTCAATGTGAGTGCAAAGTGAAATCAAATGCTTTATACATGCTGGCAAAGAATGCAATGTCCCTTTGAACACTCCCAGAGTTCTGGGGTTTGAAAGAGGCAAGCTGGCTTTCTGCAAAATTTTGGGGGGGGGGGTACCTGACCTCCCCTTGGAGGCGCAGATGCGACTGTCCAAGCAGTTGTCAGGTGGCGCAATGTATGCGCAACCTGTGGCCATCTCCTCCGGTGCCCTCTCATCGTCACGGCCCCGTCTCGAACAGCGGCCAATAACCTGCAGGCTCCCCTCTACCTTCCACTGCTGCGGATCCACTGCTGTGCGAGCTCCTAGATGGCACCGCCATGGCACAGTGCGACATACAGCCTTCATATCTACCCCAGCTGATGGGAACTCAGCCTGCTGCATTTGACTTGGCTCACATGGTAGCCTACAGGGTCCAGCACCACATGATGCAGGAACATCCCCAATAATCCGCCCTGCATGCTCAAGGAGGCACGCCCCATGGAGTTCTCGACGGGGTGGTGAAAGCGCACACGGAGGTTCGGAACACACTTCAGGGATGCTACGAGGCTGTTGCGCACACAAAAACGACGCTGCCATCCACAATGAGTGTAGTGTACACTCTGGCCGCATACCGAAGGGTCATGTTCCGTGGTGGCAGACAGTCGGTTCACACTACAGGAAAAGCAAGTCGCACGTGGGGAATATGGCCCGTCATGGGCTTTCTCAACATTAATGGTGGCAGGTGGCTGGCAAAATGGGAAGAGCTATACAGGGTGCTCGACAAAGAAGGCATGTCGCTATACGGTGTAGCAGAGACACACCTGCGTGACCTCGACCGACCTCCGACACACCCAAAATGAAGCTGGGCAACCAAGAACGTGCGCGGCATGAGGGGGTGGCGGTTTTGGCCTCGTGTGGCACGATACTCAGTGGAGTCAGCTATCCTGTGAGAGTATGAACCACATTTGGCTGGGTGGGTACCAGTTACTCACAATGTACCAGTTATTGTGTGTTCAATGGATGCCTTCAAGAGATGAACGGATACACGGACTTCAACGGTGAACTTGTACAAGCAATCGTAGATGACCATTCATTGTGCACTGGCAATATGCGAGCGGAGTGCGCAGCTGTGTTAACCTGCTACGCCCAAGGCACGTGTATCGACTATGTGCATCTCTCCGAAGGAGCTTCAATGTTGATGAGGAGGGGACATTCAGCACTGGCAGCGACCACAACTGCCTAAGGATCGATTTTGCCGCATCTCCTTGGTGCAGAAGAGTGTGAGCGAAAGGGGTACATGCTCAGAAGGTCCTCCCAGTCACAGCGTACAAAGCAGTGGGAGAAGAATTTGAATCCAGTCACCAACGAGAAGCAGCGGTCACGTGTGCAGAACACGTTTCATAACTAAAGCGCATCAAGTGGAGGCACGAGCGTGTGCAATCGTGGGGTGGAGATCCCAGAAAAAGCTGGTGGGATGGTGAAATTCATGCAGCATTGCAGGCTCGACAGGCCACCAATCGTGATCATTGCCAGGCAGTTAAAGCTGGTGACACTGACGCTGTTAACATAGCTTGGGAAGAATATGTTCGCCGAAAACATTACAAGCAGGCATTACGCAAGATATCCGAGGCCATCTATGAAAAGCTTCTCGACATCAATAAAGATTGGAAGAAGGCAGGAGCAGAATTCTGGGCATATGTGGCATCCCTGGATAGCCAACCAATGGAACCTATGATCCGCGACAAAGACACAGGAGAGAGGACACCAAATGTCCAACAGGCGTTGATGGATCACCAGCATCAGCGATACGGAACACCACAAACAGCAAGCGAGGATAGTGGCGTCTCTACAGGTATGGAAGCCATAAAAAAATTATGGTCGCTTAGCGCAAGCAAGGAAGGACGGAAGGGGACAAGGGGAGCTATCCCTAAAAGGTAAAGACGGAGTTTGTTTTTGTATTTCGCTGGCTTTCTTTAAAGGCAATTACAAGAAGCTCCATCAATGGTACTTCAACACTTCAGCAAACACTCCAGTCGGCCATTTTTAAATGTGATCTATACCTTTTGTACAGGCACTTTCTTGGTGAAGCCAATATTTAAAAACTTAGGAAATTAGTTTATACTAATTAATTGACTGTGCAAAACGAAAAAAATACCGCAGACTAGGACACACAATCCTCAACACCACTGAGTTGGTTTGAGCCTCTTAGCACACTCCGTTGTTTTTAAAACAATGGCTACTTTTGGCTGAGACACCCTGTATATATTGGACAGTAATACAAAATAGAATAAACAGTCGAAAGTTGGCGCTCCCCTTGATCCCTTTGGTCTGTCCTTGTTTGAGCTGAGTGACCATAATTTTTTTATGGATCACAGAGCAATATGAATCGACTAGCCCAGCAACATGTACTTCTGGATTACACTGCGTTATCAGGACCAGCAAATATCCTGAATGGCTGTCGAGAGGGCGATTGGTCACATAATGCAGGTACGGCCTGCATTATGCATACTGGCTGGGGTCGTCAAGCACCTGGGGCCAGATTCAAGACAGCAGATGGGTGACATTTTCAGTGGAATTCTTGAATTCTCGCCGGCGATGACATACAACCAGAATGGCTCTATAGCAAGATCACCCTCATTTGCAAGAGAGGATTGCTCTGAGATTATAGGCTGGTCACAGTTACATTGTGCAGGGTTTTTGCCCAGGTCCTGAAAGCGTGGATGGGAGCCTGGGCAGAGGCGAACAACCACCTCACCAAGCCTCAAAATGTATTCCGTCGGGGGCTAGAGGACAAGCTGTTCTGTGCCAGTGCATAGATGGCAAGAAAGGAGTGATGCCCTTTACTATGCTAGCTTAGACGTGGCAAAGGCCTACGATAACATCCCACATTAACAGCAACTTCAGCACCTGCAAGATATTTCCACGTGGTACCCATGTATGCCGCATACATGGACGGCCATTCTTCCCTGCCTATTCAGGGGCAACAGGGTTCTTAGGACCATGTGTAGTTTCAAATCGCATGAGGTCAATGTAAACAAAGCAAGGATGCCTGTTGTCCCCTCTGCTCTATGCAGCACAGGTGGAGGACGAGCTGCTCAAGTCGGGGCTGGGCTTAACCCTCGAATTCGTCAGTGCAGGCAACAGTGGAATTTGCCTGTGTTAGTTTTGCAGATGACATCGCACTGCTGGCCCACAGTGTTACACAACTGCAGACACCGATTCACACTTGCACGAACAAGATGGCAGGGCTTGGACTTGTATTCAATGCCAAAATGTCTGCAGTGCTGTGCTTCTTGGGTTCTACTGAAGGCAAGGGAGCATTGATGCTTCCAGGGGGCCAGGTGGTACAGCAGGCGATGGAATATAGGTGCTTTGGTGTGAATCTCTTTACTCAGCCCAAATACACAATCTCACATGAGGAGCATTTACTTAAAGCGTCAAGGCAGGCCGGAAATGTCCTCCGCAAGCACGGGCTCTTGGGCTTCAACCACTTCATTATGGTCTATGAATTATGAAAATTATTATGAAACATTGTTTCAGTGCACAAATAAACACGGACGAGCAGAGAAAGACAACAAGAACACTGGTAACTGAATTTTGTTCATGCAAAACAGGGCTTTATGTACACAGAGGGGGTGCTGCTGGGGCACCCGACCACTCAAAGGTATTTCCTTGAACCAGGCCACAATCGTCAAAGGCGGTGAACACCAAATGAAGGCAAAAGTTCCACATTATTCATGTACATATCCCACTCTGCCTAGGTGACGCTTAGGAGCGGGCTGCCATGGCAGGGTCGCCAATGAAGCCGTACAGGGAGACCTCTAGTGGTCCAGCTTTGCAGCCAGGGAGGCACGCAGCAAGGCCGCATATGACGGCAGACTACGACTGATGGCCATCGGACACCTGGCGCGGAAGGTGTTCGATTACATAAGTACAAACTGCATCCTCAATGCTGGATGAAGCGCCTTCAACATCTGTACCAGAGATTTGGCTTTTGTGGCAACCTTGTGCAGGATGATAATGTGCAAAAATGGGCCAGAGTGGCTGACGACTGGGTACGCCAACAGGAGGCGGAGGCATGGCGCCTAGACCTGGAGACAAAGTCCACCCTGCAACAATGCAGAGCCTGGAAGGACATTGGCCTAGAGTCCGTATGACAGCAGCATTGGCAGCAGCCTGTTGTTCGAGGTGGGAGCCCCAAGGACTAACCTACCACAGGTGCTTCGACACCACCGTCAAATGCACACTGTGTAGGATATGTGGTGAAGGAGAGGAGGACATAGAGCACATCGTGAGGCAATGTGCAAGTCTCCAAACACTGCAATAAGAGGACGTGCAACGCTAGGTTTTTGCCCGGATGGAGGACCTGGCAGTGACAAAGCACCGTCTCATGGAGTGGTGGACGCTAGTGCGCCGGTAAGTCGTACTCAGCTGAGCAAAGGGCACAAGTGGCATGACAGTGGGCAATCCATTTGAGTATCTGTGTATTTCATTATTTTTTCAGACCTGGGCAACAATGCACCCACCGAGGTCAAGGGAGTGGTCACAAATCATCATGAGTGTGAACTATTCAGTGAGAACGCATGAGCAGCTGCAGCCAAGGTCAGCAAGAGGGGGGATCAAAAAGAAAGCTTCGCTTTAACCCTTGGCGGTCCGTTGTCAGGCAGGGCCTGACAACGCAACACGGCCGTAGCGGTCCGCTGTCGGGCATCGCCCGACAAGGGGGTTCTAGGGTTAAATTTCGCGGTTTTTCTCACTGCGATTCGTGCGCATTCTTTGTATACACGATGCGCCATCTCTTGAGGGATAAATAAACTTTGTTTGTTAAAGTTTACTTCTCTTTGCACTAGGGTGCAGCACTATGTTCAGCACGGCTTCTGGGTACCAGAGCGTTCTCACTTGCACGCGGAACAGCACGTTCGCGCGGTTCGCTAAGAAGCATGACCACTTTTTCATCGCGTGCGTTTTACGGTGGCGCATTTAGTGAAAGCTTCTAGAGGTTTCCATTGTCAATAGCTTTCTTTTGAGGCGCACACAGCTGTGGAATCATGCTGAGAAAGAACAGCGACACCTGCAGTACCGCCGCAACCTCTTCCAACAGCTGGTGGGTGACGTGAGCGCTAGAGCCAAAGAGCGGGGCCCGTCTACGCAGAAGGAGTGCGAGGAAAGGCTAGATAGAAGGAGCCATTTCATCTACAAGCTCCCAGGCCGAAGCAGCAAGGACTGTGCTGCTTGTAGCGATCGAAAAACAAACGGAGGCAGGAGGGAAACTGTGTTATTCTGCAAAACCTGCAGTAACAACCCTGGCCTGCATCCAGGAGAATGCTTCGAGCGGTATCACACACTGCTCAAATATCAGTAGAGGAGTTGCCTGCAGAATGCGAAAGAAAAAATAAATATCCTATGAGTTTTTCATCCACAGTTTGTGGTTTTCATCGCGGCGCTATAAACTGGCAAATATTTTCGAACCAGAACAGCTGGAAAGTGGGTAAAAGTTTCGGACCGCTAAGGGTTAAAAGAGCCATTTGGAATCGAAACAGATAGGAACTTCAGAATAATGTTTGCTTGACCTCTTTGATTGCACACAGCACAAATGGTTTTCAGAAGAACGCACTGACACGGACAGAAAGAGACGACCACACACATTGGACTAAACAAATTAATGTTTATTATTCGTTTTCTGCACTTTTTATAGCACGAAACAGCCAATGCTTCTTTTTTCTTTTGTCACGCACATTATACGTCTCTTAGTGTGATAAATTGTTTCTGCGCAAGTAGCCCTTTTCTTTTCTGCTAGTATTATCGATGGTGTACTGATGCATGATTGCCCGCTTTCGTCAATGGCCATGGCTTCCAAAATTTCGCACACCAGTTTGTAACTACTTTTTACTAAAACCTTCATGTCGTGAAATTGTACGGTGCAATGGAAATGGTGATGATGAAAAGCCTAGCAGAGATTCTTTCCAAAAATGCCACATATTGTCTTGCCCTGTCATTCAGCCACCTGCCTGTTTGTCCTATGTACCTTCGGCCACATGATAAAGGTATATATCATAAATCACCCCTTGTCTCGCAGACAGTGTACTTGTGTTTTTTTGTACATTGCTTACTTTTCTGGCCATTGTTGACTCGTGCACACGTGCTTTGTTTGGTGCTGAACCATGGCACCTTCCTTTCCAGCTATCTTCTTTAGTGTGTGGTTTAGGCTGTGTACATGAGGCACAACCTTCATTTTCTTGTTTTCTTCTTGAACCTTGCTTTTCAGGAGTCTCGTCTTATTTAGCAGCCCTTTGGCGACTGCTGTAAGCAGGCCTTTGGGATAGCGAGCGTTGCTGAGCCTGGTTACCTGGTGCATGAAGCTTTCTTCTATTGCATGATGACACGACTTCTTTAGGGATGCTTGTGGTCACGATGGCTCGTGTGACATTCTTGAAATGGTCAGAGTCGTTTGGCAGAAACCTGTTGCATGAGCGGGTACGTGTCATACTTCCAGCATGTGCGTTGCTTTTCGAAGGTGAGGGCCAAATCAAGGAACCTAATTCTATTTCTTTCTGGCATTTCAAAGGTGAACTTTAAATCCAGACATGCTTCGTGGCTTGTGGCGAGGACACCTTCCCTGCATTTGGTTAGTTCTGCTGTAATGCAGAACACAAGAAAATCCGTAGCAAAAAATAACACGAGAAAAACCATAGCAAGAAATAGCTAGAACATGGCTGTCCTTTAAGGCATCCTCCATTCTTGTGCCAACTGCTGTGGGGAAAAAAGTCATACAAGTACGGCACAACTCGTGAGCCAATGCACACACCGCTTCTCTCAATGTAGTGCTGTTTTCTCCAAAACAGCTGCATTAAGAGAGGAGGAAAAAAGTTCAAGGAAGGCGTCCAAGGAAACACCAGCTTTATTCTAGAATGGTACAATGCCACTGTCCTCTATTGTCGCTCATAGCACCGGCAACCTACCTGAAGGGGGACGGAGTAGTGCATGTCTTGAATGTCGCCAGAAAAAACTGTCGGGACCACCAAGCCATGGAATGAAGGTAGTGCATAACAGCTTCAGAGTTTTCAAGTCTGTATGGATCACGTACGTCGAGCCGTGACAACTGCATTGCCAGATACGTGGAAACTCGGGCCTGCCACGTCTTTCTTTCTGACAGTATGACTCTCAAGGGAATGTTTTCTTTGTGTGTCTTCGCGGTAAAAAATGCAGGAACCTTTAGACTTCTTCACTTGAGTGCAGATGTGGCCCAGGTTCACATGGTTTAAAAGATTGATTACATTCCTTCTTGCTTTGTTTAGCCATCAATCTTCTACTGGGACGAAGTTTTTCTTCAAGACCTCGCCGACTTTCCTGCTGTTCAACTAGGAATACTTTAAGTACGGAGCATTTGGAAATACTTTAGATGTGAGTTTGTAAAACAAACTATAAACATAGTGAACCATTGTTGACAAATACCCATGTGTAAACAATGTTCTGGTGTTGCATCCACAAGTAAGTTTGTTGTAACGTTAGGCAACCTTCTGAAATTTTGCCTGTGCACGGATGATGGACTCATGCAAATCTACGAAGTAATGTTTTCGTGTCCACCAGTGAGTTGGTGAACGAGGGAATAAAACAGAATTTCCTGCAGCATGCTAAGCAACCAGAAAGTGGCCAGCCTGCTGTGCCCTTCACGCAGGCATGCATTTTAACATTCATGTTTTGTTTTTATTAAGGTTTTCGGAAAATGTAACATGAATGTTAAGTAACTGCAATGCCGATAGCGCTATAGTATCTGGTTTGACAGAGATGTGGGTCCTATGTGGAGGCCCTTTTTGAAAAAGTTTGAGATGCACGAAATCAGGACGTCCTTATTCAGTTTCCCGGGGCGTGTTGTGTCGGCCCCCATATAACTCGGGGCAAACCGAAGTGGTCAGTCATCCACAAAATAGCGCTCACGGCACAGCGTCGCACAAACGAGGCGACGAAAGTTGGCGGCGGGCGCTTCTTGCACAGTTTTTGCGCCAAGTACGAAAAGAACCCGGAAAAAGTTTTGTCCGTGTACTCCTGTCCCCGCTTTACCGTGCATAGGGCAACAAATAAGATGGGAAGCGCCGGAGGGTCAACCAACAAAGAGGGCGCTTTCGCCGAGCCCACTTACCAAACGGAGATCGTCTTGCTGATCGCCGGCGGCTACCTTCGCAACGAGCTTCGCTCTCTTGGCCGGCTTTCCCGTCATCGCACGCTTTGACTTCTCGCCTGCCATTAAAACAGCTTTGCTCGGAAGGAGCGAGAGACTACACAACAAACGAAGGATCACCTAACGCCAAGGAGGCTGAAAAATAACTTCTGGAGTGGCGGCGCCCGCTTATGTTTACCAGCAGGGGTGAAGCTAGCGCTTGCACTGACTTCACCTCTGAAAGAGTGCCGCGCAAGCTGCAGTCCGCGTACATCTAAAGTGCGTTTGTTGTGCGAATGTAAACGCTAGGGTAATTGTAAAATGAAAGGTCGTTGTTTCTGGTTAAAATCTTACATTTGGCTAAGTGTTGAAATCAAGAACTCTCAAAAAAATGCACCACGGCATTCAGCTTTGCTCCTAAAACCTGTGAAGCAAATGTGTACATTTAATAGGATATTCACAACGAAATTAGCCATCTCAAACATGTAGGAGGAGAAAAGCAGGTGTTTCCTATATTACATTATTCCCTGATGTCTCTCCTTGCCCTGAGTAAGATGGCGGCGGCCTGGCTTCATTTTCAAAGCAGCACTGCCACTCCAGAAGTTTTTGTTCAACCTCCTTGCCTAACGCTCCTCCGACACCGTGACGACGATGATGATCGCCTTTGAAAGGGGGCGCGTGTTTCTATTTGCGCCCAAACCCAGCGCTCGACCGCTCGCGCGTACCATGTTTCTAGCCGCCGCCGTTGGACCGGAGAACATGCTGGGCTGGCAGTGACTAGGAGATCTATGGTATTCCTAAAAGAGCGTAAGATTGGGCGAGTTGGTATTCCATGTCTTATACTTACTTAATAGCGCATGAAAACGGACGAGGCACGAATAGACGACGCGGACACAGCGCTAACTTCCAACAATTTTTATTCTACGAAAAAAATTTTTTTTCACATTTTTCATCTTCGATCTCATCTTTTCCATTACACATGTCACGTTGCCGTCATATGTTCAAAACCAGTACTTATGCGCTTGCGTGCACTGCTATCTGTTCACTATATATGTGTGACGTGCTTCGTAGAATGAATAAAAGCCTTTATTTTAAGGAAGGGGACGGCTCTAGGCCGCTGTTGGGGATTAGATGGGAAAGGAATGTGGGTTCCCGGATTGTTGGCTGGGGCACATCTTCATCTCAGTCTTTGATCTCCCGCTTTATGCAGACTCAGGTGCATGTTCACTTCCGCCGCTCTCGCACGGGCTGGTCGACCCCTTCTACACTACTCGAAACAAGCCACTTTGTCTGCCATATGTCGCAATGGCTTTCTGTGTTTCAGGGTTAGTCTGTATTTCAATTCCTAGTGTTCTAATATCTCCGTGCAGTAAATGTTGAATGTTGGATCTCCCTTGTGAAAAAGCTGTACAGTTCCAAATGAGGTGTTGCAAGTCTGCTCTGCATGACTCCTGACAATGTGTGCATTGGGTATAAGTGTTCGCAGTCGTAGCTTGTCTGGTTTGGTGCCATTTCTCAACTATGTGTGGTGTGTATGCAGCATTGGCCATAACCTTGTTCAAAAAAACCTCTTCCGTGCGAGTAAGGCCGCCGTTGTCAAACACATGTACTGGTGTAGCTTCTAATAGTCTCCGTTTACTATCTGCTTTTATTTTAGTGCGAATGTAATGCATCAGTGCTCTGCTAGGATAGCCTTCGGCCAATATCTTTAGGTATGGATTTTGGTCAGCGGGGTTTGGCGAGGAAATGGAGTGTGGGGAGCTGTACGTGTAATCAAGCCCACCCGCTTGCGCGGCAACTGCGTGAGCGGCTGCGTTTCCCCCATCCGTGCCGGTGTGCCCCGGTGTCCATATGATTTCAACATTTGTCCCGTTGTCCTGTATTCTCTTTAGCATTTTTCTGGTGTCGTTGGCCACAGCATCATCTGTCGTAGGCACCGTTAATTCGGCCACCACTTCGTACGAGTCAGTTAGGATCCGATAATTATTTCGCACATTCTGCTCTACAATGTCTCCCATGTCAATGGGAATGGTGTTGACCGCTCCCCATATAGCTAAGAGTTCTGCGTGCAAGGTTGCACCCCCGGGAAGCTGACATGTGTGATAGCCATTGTGTTGGGGTGCAGATGTGCTAACCCAGGCCATGCTTGCCATGTCGTTTTTGATTGCAGCGTCCGTGTAGATGTCAATGGTGTGCTGCGGCGTTCTTAGTTCTAATCTCTTTTCAAATATTTGTCTAGCTTCCACGTTTCGTCTGGCGATAGGGCGTTGTTGCCTCCGTATGCCCAGTGGTGCTTCCCATGGTGGCGTTATGGTCGCTTCCGCGGGCTCTGGCTTCGCATGGACTTGTTTATCCCATGCGATGATCTGTTTTCCCTGAGTCGTGTTTTCGAACCGGGATCGCATTCGAATTCGTGCTTCATTGATTATGTCCCGTATGGGTGGAATATTCGCTACCAGCTTGAGCAGGTCCTCGTTCCTCGTGTGCTTCGGTAGCCCAGTGATAGTACGGAGGGTGGCCCTGTGTAACTTTTCGATGTCGCTGAGGTCTCGTTCAGAGAATTCGTACACGGGTGCCCCGTAAAGAATCCTTCCAACCGCGACTGCTTTTGCAAGCGTTTGGCACGCTTTCTGACGCGCTCCACCATACTTGCTCGATATTCGTCTAACCATGTGCAATAGCGGTCTCCATTTTTGCTTTACTGTGCGAATCCATAGCTGGGGGCTGTTGCAGCTAGCAATCTGTGCTCCGAGGATCCTAATTTGTCCATTGGTCGACGTAATATCGCTTTTGCCTATGTGTAAAGTGATCTGCTTGTTTACATTGGTCGCTTTCTTTCCGTCTACGCTGATCAGTTCCGTCTTCTCCGGCGAGAGTTGCAGTCCGAGGTCATCTAAAGTGTTGCTAAGGCCTTCGTAGAATAAAAATTGTTTGAAGTCAGCGCTGTGTCGGCGTCGTCCATCCGTGCCTCGTCCCTTTTCATGCGCTATTAAGTATAAGTATTCCTAAAGAAACGCATCACTGTTTTGATGATCCAAATATAATCTCACTATCAGGCAGGGAGCAGTCTACCTGACTTGAGCAGTATTTTTTTTATTTGGGGTGTTGCTACGCTGCGCTCCGCAACACCCCAACAGCGTAGCAACACCCCAACGACCGCCGCTTCGCGTCGGCGCCCGACACCGGGGCTCAACCGACCGCGCCGCCAAACAGAGAGGAAAAAAAAAAGAAAAGCGTGATCGAAGAAAAAGAATAGTTTCTAGCCAAGCCGGGATTCGAACCCGCGTACCCGCGGGCTCAAAGCAAGCGTGGTAAGCTCAAGGCCATACAGCCACTTTTTTTTTTTTTGAACATGGTATTTATTACAATGAATGAAATGTTGTATTTACAGGAACTATTTACAATAATATGAGCACTAGGTGGACATAACTAATCAAACGTCAACGAGCAGTCCATATGAAGATAACGTCACACACAGCAACACCGTCCTTCACAGCAAAAATTTGTAAGGGGAAGTTAAACACCTAATCAAAAGCGGATACCAAGCCGGCTGACATTCTTCTTGGTCGTAAATGTCCTTTAAATGTATGATCATCTGAACGAAATGTGATCTCGAGGAAATTGTTTTTTCTGCATTTCGGTCTTGCATGCGAGATTTCCATAGGCTATGAAGGCCTATCAGTAAAAACATATCGAATGGAACATCTTCATACGGTGCAACAAGATATCGGATACTGTGAGAATTTAGATCAAAATATTTTTGCTGTAGTGGGGAAGAGAGTCCGCAGCCATTGAGAGAGGAGGACGAAGTCCAGCAGCCCGGAGAGCGCGAGACAGCGACCGACGCTCTTGAGACAAGGCTGTTGCGTAGTCCTAACTGCTGTATAAATAAACCCCCTCACAGTTTGGTGGAAAGGTGCCGGGTATCGATCCCAGTCTCCCAACCTGGAACTACGAAGCCGTACCTTACCTCCAGCGTTAGCGATGGCGGAAGAAACCACCACGCAAGGCTCCTCTCAGACTCAAGCCACCGTCTGTCCCGGCGTGCTGCCTCAGCGTCACCCACCGATATTCAGCGGGACTGATGATCAAGACGTCGAGGACTGGCTGACAACTTATCAGAGGGTAAGCGCAGTCAACAAATGGGACGATGCGACTAGGCTGACCAATGTAATCTTTTACTTGACCGGCGTCGCCAGTCTCTGGTTCCGGAACCACGAAGCGGAGATTAATAACTGGGCCTCATTCAAAACAAAGTTTTCGGAAATCTTCGGCCGCCCCGCGGTACGCAAACTCCGCGCAGAACAGCGACTTCGTGAACGTGCTCAACAACCCGGTGAGAACTTCACCAGCTATATTGAAGACGTCGTCGACTTGTGTAAGCGTTTAAACCCGTCGATGCACGAGTCGGACAAGATCAAGCAAATCCTCAAAGGAATAGCTGATGACGCATTTCAAATGCTATTGGCAAAAGACCCACAAACCGTCGCCGATGTCGTCAGCTTGTGCCAGAGTTTCGACGAATTGCGCAAGCAACGCGCCCAAACTCGCCGCCCTCTGGAACAGAACGAATCGATCGCGGCGGTGACTTTGGGCGACCAGAATGCACTGTTGCTTCAGATCAAGCAGTTTGTACGTGAGGAGGTCGCCCGACAGCTTTCCATTTTATCGAGCACGCCCGAGCCCGCCCAGGCTCAACATCTGGCCCCAGTCATACGCCAAGTTATACAAGGAGAAGTCACTGACGCTTTGCCTTTCGCTCGTCCGCCACCTCCGAAGCCTGCGCCCTTGTCGTATGCGCAAGTCGTCGCTGCCGGGCCGCCTCGTCAACCGACCTATTCTTCCGCGTCGGCACCCGTTCGGCCCCCACCAGTTCCGTTCAGCCGACCAGTCCCCACAAATCCATGGCGCACTGCGGACAATCGCCCTATCTGTTATTCTTGCGGCTATGCAGGACATGTGGCACGCTTCTGTCGCCGTCGCCCTCCTGTTCCAATAGATGTCATGCGACCGTCTGCTTACGATCCTGGGCGCTTTGACGGCACAGCGCGGCTACAACAATCCTCTTCGCCCGAGCGCATGCCCTCAGCTACCCGCCGATCTCCATCCCCCCGACGTCGCTCTCTGTCACCTATGCGCCGTCGACCCTGCCCTTCTGACGCGGAAAACTAAACGTCGCAGTTCCAGAGGCACGAACTGCGTCGTCGTCGAAAAGTTCAAGTCCTAGAATTTCTCCAGCGAACCTCATTGACGTTATTGTGGATGGCTTTCGTACCCTTGCGCTTGTGGACACTGGTGCTGCCGTTTCAGTGATTGATGTAAAACTTTGCCACTTGCTTCGGAAGGTTACGACGACGTCAAGGGGATTATCCCTCCGTACCGCCAGCGCACACCATATTCAGCCGTTAGCCGCCTGCACAGCCCGCGTCATAATTCAAGATGTTTATCCCATTGAGTTTCTTGTGCTACCAGCCTGTCCGCATGATGTCATTCTCGGTTGGGATTTTCTTTCTCGCCATCATGCTGTTATTGACTGTGCTCGTGCCGAGGTGGCGTTCTCACCGTTGTGTTCCGCGTCGTCTGCACCTACAATGAAAAAGTTGTTTGTCGCCGAGGATACGACCATACCACCCAGTAGTGCAGTCCTTGTCCCCGTGTCCTGTGCCGCTGTTCGTGAGTCTACAGTTCTCTTTACACCCTCCGAGACCATTCAACACCGCAGGAATCTCACGTTGCCTTTTGCCGTTCTCGACATGACCTACGGCGCCACATCCTTATTTGTTATGAATCCGTTGCCGGTTCCCTCAACCTTACTCCGTGGAGAGTGTATCGGCACAATTCAGGCGTTCGACGTATCGTCCATCTTCTGCCTTGACGACATGGACAACTTGCAGCTTAGTGCCCTGACACCTGCTGCTAGTACGCCTGATCGAGCACCTTTAAGTATGTTCGGCTCCGCCATCGACGACTGAACTTGCAGAGGTACACCGCGAGAAACTTCTTGCACTACGTCCACCAGTTTCGAGGCTCGTTTGATTGCCAGAAGACGTCCTTAGGCCGCACGCATACTGTTCTCCATCCGATTGACACCGGCTCACAAGCGCCTCTACGCCAGCGCCCTTACCGCGTATTCCCTGCTGAGCGTCATGTGATCGCCGAACAAGTTGACGACATGCTTAAGCGTGGCATCATTCAGCCGTCCTGCAGCCCCTGGTCGTCGCCTGTTGTTCTTGTCAAGAAAAAAGACGGCTCAATCCGCTTCTGCGTCGACTACCGCCGATTGAACAAAGTTACTCGAAAAGATGTGTATCCCCTGCCACGCATCGATGATGCCCTGGACTGCTTGCAGGGAGCCGAATTCTTTTCATCACTAGACTTACGGTCCGGTTACTGGCAGGTCCCTATGACACCATCCGATCGCCCGAAAACTGCCTTCGTAACTCCCGATGGGCTGTACGAATTCAATGTTATGCCCTTCGGCCTATGTAATGCCCCAGCCACATTCGAAAGGATGATGGACAGTGTCTTGCGTGGGTTGAAATGGAAGACGTGCCTGTGCTACCTGGATGACGTCGTCGTTTTCTCCCCTGATTTCGACAGTCATCTCCGTCGGCTTCACGAGGTACTGAGCTGTTTGACGCGCGCAGGCCTTCAGCTTAACATCAAGAAGTGCCGATTCGGCGCTCGCAAACTCACCATCCTGGGCCACGTAGTCTCTAAGGACGGCGTCCTTCCCGATCCGCAGAAACTTCGTGCTGTTGCTGAATTCCCGAAGCCTACCACCGTGAAAGCGCTTCGCAGCTTCCTTGGTCTATGCTCCTACTTTCGCCGCTTTGTGCAGAACTTCGCTTCTATAATAGCACCACTGACGAAGCTGCTCAGCGGCGATAGCTATCTGTCTGGTTGGTCGCCGGCGTGTGATGAGGCTTTCGCAACACTACGTCGTCTCTTGACTTCACCGCCCATCCTACGTCACTTCGACCCTACCGCTCCGACCGAGGTACACACGGATGCTAGTGGGATCGGCCTTGTCGCTGTCCTTGCCCAACGTAAGCCGGGCTTCTCTGAGTACGTTGTTGCCTATGCGAGTCGTGTCCTTACCAAGGCAGAGCCCAAGTACTCGGTTACCGAGAAGGAATGTTTGGCAATTGTTTGGGCGTTGCAGAAATTCCGCCCATACTTGTATGGTCATTCGTTTGATGTCGTCACCGATCATCATTCGCTCTGTTGGCTGGCTTCACTGAAGGATCCGTCAGGTCGACTTGGACGCTGGGCGCTTGGTCTACAAGAATTCGATATTCGCGTCATTTACCGCTCAGGACGCAAGCACGCCGACGCTGACGCACTTTCCCGCTCGCCCCTGCCTTGTGACGTCGCGCCTCTTTCCCTTTCCGTGACTTCCTGTGCTAACATCGATATGACTGACATGCCTTCAGAACAGCGCAAGGATCCCTGGATCGCCTCGCTGATCGACGTTCTCTCTATGCCTTCGACGACACCAGCCTCACAGCTCTCTCGTGCCCTTCGTCGCCAAGTACCTCATTATGCGCTCCGGGACGCCATGTTGTACCGCCGCAACTACCAGCCCGATGGTCGAAAGTGGCTTCTTGTTATACCTCGCCATTTGCGCTCCGACCTGTGCACGCACTTTCACGCAGACTCACAAAACGCGCATGCTGGCGTTTTGAAAACGTATGATAGACTGCGCCAGTGATTCTACTGGCGTGGAATGTACACATACGTCCGCAAGTACATTCGTTCCTGCATTGAGTGTCAACGCCGGAAAACAACTTGTCCCACGCCTGGCCCATTACAACCTTTGCAGTGTCCCGCTCGCCCGTTTGATAGAATGGGCATCGACCTGTACGGACCCCTTCCTTCCACCCCTGCGGGCAATCGGTGGATTATTGTCGCCGTCGACCATCTCACTCGATATGCCGAAACCGCCGCTCTTCCAACAGCTTCAGCTCGTGATGTTGCCTTGTTCATCTTGCGTGGCTTCGTTCTTCGCCTTGGTGCGCCACGGGAGCTGCTTAGCGACCGAGGGCGTGTGTTTCTTTCTCAAGTCATGCAAGAGCTTCTTAGTGAGTGCAATATCATTCATCGCACCACTTCAAGTTATCATCCGCAGACTAATGGCTTGACGGAACGCTTTAACCGAACACTCGGTGATATGCTCTCCATGTACATAGCCTCCGACCATTCTAATTGGGACTTTGTGCTTCCGTTTGTGACATATGCCTACAACACAGCCACGCAAGCCACCACTGGATTTTCCCCTTTCTTTTTACTATACGGACGTGAACCATCTTCCACACAGGATACTATACTTCCATACCGCCCGGATGCATCCGAATACCGCCCAGCCTCAGAACTTGCTCAATGCGCCGAAGAGTGCCGCCAATTCACACGCTCATTTACATCAGTGACACAAGGTCTTCAAAAAGAGCGCCTTGACTCGGCTGAACCTACCCCTACCTTCCCTGTTGGCTCGTTCGTGTGGCTTTCAGTTCCATGCCCCACCCCTGGTCTCTCCCGCAAGTTTGCAGCGAAATATCACGGTCCCTACCGGATCGTTGAATGCACATCGCCGGTGAACTACGTCGTCGAGCCTGTGACACCTCCCACCGACAGACGCTGCCGCGGTCGTGAAACAGTCCACGTGAGCCGCTTAAAGCCCTACTACGACCCTCTGGTGCTTGCCTCACCTTGAGTCGCCAGGATGGCTCCTCTTCGCCGCCGGGGCCAATGTAGTGGGGAAGAGAATCCGCAATCATTGAGAGAGGAGGACGAAGTCCAGCAGCCCGGAGAGCGCGAGACAGCCACCGACGCTCTTGAGACAAGGCTGTTACGTAGCCCTAACTGCTGTATAAATAAACCCCCCTCACAAAATAAATAAAAAATGTCACAGTTTCGCCCTAAGGGCGAAGCAATGACTGCGATAGCAACACAGCGATGTCATACGAAGTAAGGTGAGCGGCTTTGGTAGCAATATGAATTGTAGTAAACATGAGCTGATTAAGTAAGCAGGTGTGCTGCGGCGTAAGTAGACCGACATGAAGAGAGACTCGATGACCACGAGAAGGCGTGTGTGAAACGGTGGTGTTGATGAGAAGCGCTTCCCGTGGGCAGCGCGTGCGAAAGGACACACCTGTAGTGCTGCACTGCCGATCCGGGCAGCATTGCATGTGTAGCGTGCGTTGGAAAATATGGCCCGACTATTACTAACTGAATGAACAAGCGTGTTGTGAGCGCGCACAAACAAACATGAATAGATCACACTGAATGACTGGAGACAACGACTGTCAAAACTCTGGCAGCGAGCGCATACGCCGCCGCGGGCGAAGGTACGTGCGGTCTATCGCTGCAACGGAAAGTGAGCGGCGAATGCACGGCGCATAAAGGTCAGAGCCGTGTGGAGATACGAGACGGTGCGGGCGAGCGACGAGCGCGTTTGTTGGCAGAGTAGAAGTGCGCCCCCCCCCCCCCCCCCCCGCTCCCTCCGGCGCTGGCTTCCCGCTTCCTTGCTTGCGCGTGGGTGATTGAGTGCGTTCGCTCTCCGTGATAGCGTGCGTCCCCGCACGCTTCCGCTCGGGCATACGGCGCGCGGCGAAGATTTTATGTATAGGGAACCTCACGGCGACGGCGAAAGCAGAAATCCGGTTGAAGTGTCCATATAATTGCTATCGCAATAATAAATAAATAAATAAATAGATAAATAAATAAATAAAGTTATGCGTGGCTCTGCTACCGCAAACACCAGAGACCAGCGGAGCTGGCGAAAGCCTAGTAAAGTACTGGTAAACCAAACACTTAGTTTACTGGCGCTCAGGATTTCTTCGCAATGTGCTGCGTAGTATCGCGGTGAATTCAATCAGCCACGTTCACAAGCCTCCGGATCTTCAATTCTTCGCCTACGCGAACTCTCGGCTCAATACCAGGAATTAGGGACATTTCGTACAGTTTCCTTTTTTCGCCACCACATGGCGTATCGACCTTAAAGAATTCGAAATTCCCGCTATGACGTATACTATGACGCTCAACTAAAGAAAGCACAATAAAAAGAAAGACACCCTGAAGCTGTCGCTTCACCTCGGTGCTTGGAAACGAGCGCGCTTGTGTATCAGCGTTATCTCGAAGACGGCCAGCTACTTGCTCTACTGACAATGGATCGACGGTTTGCTAGACACCTGGCCAGAAAGCTCGTCCGCATTCTGGAGAGATGTCTGGCCAAGATAAAGGCTCCCGCGAAGATTCCGTTGAATATATTTTTTTTCCTTGAGCAGACTTTTTATTTGTGCACCACTGCGGCCACTGTCTTGCATGTACATCAGGGTTCTGTTTCATGGGTTTCCTATAGAACTGGCGTGATCCATTTTTTAAGAGGAAGCTTTAGCTCGGGCCTATCTTCGATGCCGGATTCTCAAATACAAATAAAATGCAGCAATGCTTTTAAGTGCGAATGCACTTCTTAAGCGGTGGTAAGTGGTTCTTGAGGGAAAGGGAAAGGTTGGCGCTATCTTCTGCAGCCCTTGAGGGAGCACGGCTCAAGCGACCCCGAAAACTCCGCCGGCATCCGCGCTCCTCCTCCTCTCCCCTAGCAACGGCGCGAGGAGCGGAGAGGAGCGCCTGTAGCAACGGCGCAGCGACGTCACGCCCCACGTGACTGCGCGCGCTCCGCCCTCCGCTCCGTGGCTGCGCGCGCCCCGCGCCGGCTCCGCACCGCTCTCCGCGCCATGACGTCACGGCGCGTTGTGCAGCTGGCGCCTCCGCGCCGTAAAGCCCCTTGATCTTTACCGCGCCGTGGCTGCGCGCGCCGCGCCAGCTCCTCGCACCCTCTCCGCGCCGTGACGTCACGGCGCCATGCAGCTGGTGTGCCTCTCCCCCGTTAGGTTTGCACTCACCCTCGGCCGCCGCCTCTCCCCTCGCGCTGACAGCTCCCTCCTCGCCCGGTAACAGCCCCTCGTGTGCGTACTCTCCCTACCGCTCACCCCCTCTCCAACCGCCTGGCGTCTTTCGCTCCGCCGTCACGTGTTGTGTGTGTGGCGCCGGCGCGTCAGTCGTGCTCTCTCGCTGCCGTCTCCTTCGCTCGGCTCTGCAGTTTAGTCGCGCGCGCCCCCTCATAGCATCACCCTGTGCTTCGCACTTCCTCATACTCCCCTTCGGGGAAATGCGGGTTTTTTATGAGAAAACCGCTGAACCAAATTTCAATGAAATGTGTTGCATTAAGTGGGAAAGTTAAATTGCAGAGACTGCAGCAAATAGAATTTCCGTTTATATAGTGTAATGTTTTCAAAGAATCGCAGGATGTTCGTAAATTTGAACAAAAAAATAGAAGCATGAAGTTTCCAAATCCGCAACTCAACCATTAAAAACAAATATGGCATTTCTATAAACTGCACCCGTTGGAGCATCAAAAGCGAACAATTTTTTTTTGCTATACCTTAAAACTCACGTGAATTTGTTATAATGTTTGGAGGGGTTTTGCAAATGCAACATTCACAACATAGTGGTATATTTCACGGTGGTGTATGATATATGATTGCTATCCGCTTTGGATGTATTATTAGGTGCAGTTTACAGAATTCCGATATCATTTTTAGCTGCTGAGGTACATAGCTGTATAAGTCAAGTTTTCTCTTTCGAAATTTGGCAATTCTTTAAAATTTTACGTAAAAAAAGTAGACGGCCTATAATAAAATATCCCTTTCTGCATTCACTACATTAAAATTTTTTTCTAAATTCAACATAACTCATCAGATTTAGTGCATCGGTTGCTATGAAAAACTATTGCCGATTTCCCATGTATTTCTATAAGAGCCCCCAAGCTCAATGTTCCCCCTAAGTTCGAGCTTGAATAATATACTTGTTGGCAAGATACGTTTGTAAACGTGTGATCGTGGCCTAATGAGCTAGAGCACCGGCGTACTGAGCTCAACGGCCAAGGATATGTTTGTAAAGCGTCTTGGGAAGGAATAGGAGAAAAGAAAGGGAGAAGGCTGGTATGTTATTCAAAAGCGTGCCTGGTTGGCTAAAAATTACTAAATGCTTTGGTGGTCATACCACCTTACGTTCCATCAGCATAATTTCTATTTCATTCCGCTAGTATTTTGGAATTATTGTCAATCAATCTAGATTAGAACACCGGCGTCATGGCATTGTATTCCGTCGCAATTATTTATCGCCATCACTTCAGAATCATCTCATCGTCGTCATGCAGTCGTCCTTATATGCCTTCGTCATTCTATCAACATCATTCCTACCTCGTAATTCCATCGTCGTCACTGCATGCACCGTCGGCCTGCGGTCCTTGTTCTACCATCGTGAGGTAACATTGGCGAGCGATGGTCATAACAAAGCGGGTCAATTAGGGAGACAGTGCATGGCCACATATATCCGAATCACTTGAAACATCAGGGGAAACACTACGGATTCTAAATAAAGGTATCTTAGCTAACACGGTGTGTCGCTTCTTGCTCGCTAGATTGTGTGAATGTTAATCGCATTAACTTCGATAATCATGTTAACATGGGTTCTGCAGGAATTCTTTCGTCTTCGCGACACTAAAGAACTCTTTATTTATTTATTTATTTCAAAATACCTTAAAGGCCCCATGAGGGGCATTGAGTAAGGGGCGAATTACTGCAAGACAGTTTTACACGTGAATTCCAAAACTCGAGGACCACAAAAATGAGCAGAAATCATCGTCGCAAAACAGGATACAAATGAAGAAGACGCGTTAGCGTACTGAACATCAGCCAAATATTATCACGCATATTGCTCGCGCACATATCAAATATCGTGTAAAAATGTGTATTTCAAAGTATGAAAAAAAAAAAAACCATACAAACAATACGTAGATAAACCGAAATAACAGTTCAAGGTAGTGTACAAAAGGCCAGATAAATATTACCAAGCACATTGTTCACGCATATAATCAAACATTGTGTAGGAAAAGTTTATTTAAAGCATGAATAGGAAACAATAGTCAGTGTGACGTTACATAGAAATAGAGAGCATGGCATACAGAATGACACATTTTGAGGACATAAACTGCAAGTTCAGGAGTTTCCTAAATTTATCTCTGTCCGTTTGCATAACAGCGCTGTCAGGGAGGGAATTACACAAGCGGATGGCTCGTGGCAAAGCCGACATATTAAATGCATCAGTGTTTCCGTAGATGCGAGTGAAACTTAAATCATTATTCAGTCGTCGTGATACGCAACTTGCACGTTCCAGCAGCAAAGACGATGACTTCAATTGATGAACATATTTATGGAACAAAGACAGCAGTGCCACGTCACGACGACTACTTAGTGCAGGTGTAGTAAGAAAGTAGTATTGCAAGTTGGAAGAAGCCAACGGAAGCCACGACGAAGAAGAGAATGCGCGAGCTCGGGACGAACTTGCATGGGAGCTCGGGCCCTTCGGAAAGAAAACGGCTGAGCTAGCGCTGCCAGGCTAGCCAGGGCGTGTACGGGTTCGACCTGAGGCACAAAACGGACCGAGCCGGTGCTACCAGACCAGCCGGGACGAGACTGGCGTGTCCCACGGTGATCCTGTGTTCCGGCCAGAGCTGAGATGCGGACCTGGCTATGCGGGTCGGTGCTGTTCCTGCGGTGAACGAGCGTTCGAGCCCAGCGGTGCCAGATGGCCTTGGTCGGGAGTGCGAAGTTCGGGCGAGCCACGTGAGAGGGTCCGGCCCAACCGCCGGCTGGGGTCGTGGCCACGGTGCCGCGTTGCTGACCGCGTGGGCCTGCCGTGCTGCCGCGCGAGCAGTTCATCTTCTCGTGCGCTGGCCGCCTGTACGAGTTCTTCGTACAAACAACGCTGCGTCTGCAAGCGCCGACGCCCCCGCCATCGTCATCAGTATTGTGAGGGACCATCTTACGAAATGGCTGAAGGACACGCACTGTGATAGCTCGCGTGAGTCGTGGACTGCGTGGACACTATATAGACATTGTACAGTATCGTGTAGCTCTTCCTAAGTGTAATTGTTTCCGTCTGTCGTCGATAAATGTTTGTCCTGTCTATGACTTTGCTTCCAGTATCTGAGTCCCTGGGCCCACAAACCACCACAGCAGGAAGCGAAAGGTCAAGTTTGATTCGAGTTATGCTTGACTGCCTATTGTAATTGCGGGAAATGAAACCACTAGCTCGGTTTTGGATGGCTTCTACCATGCAGAGTAGGCATTCGTGATGAGGAGACCAAATCGGGGACGCGAACTCGAGCTGTGGACGGACGAACGTCAGGAAGGCTAACTTGCGGATGTCAGATGGAGAATTGCGTAGGTTGTGACGAATGTACCCTAGTGGTTTTGAACCATTAGCGCATATGTTTGTTATATGAGAGGCCCAGGAAAGATTTGGTGCGAGATGAACGCCTAGATAATTGTACAGTGAAGCTTCGGATACTAGATCCGCATTTATATAATAAGTTCCCAGGCTATTAACATTGTTCCCAGCCTATTAACACCTCGAATTCCTAGAGGTGATCATGCTCAGGCATGTGATGGACGACCCGAAGTTTGATGGAGGTAGCGGTATGATTTCGACAGCGGCGCCGCCAATCGACAAGGTGAAACACATTTGGATGGGTGGGAATAGCGGCGAAAGGCACACTTCAAGAGTTGATCAACCTGACAAGAGTTAGAAATATATATGCATTGCAGTAGCGCTAAAGAAATGGAAAACTATTGGATTGGTGTGAGACTCGCTGCAAAAACATTCATTAGACTGGTTCAGGTATCCGAGCTATCCTTAACGGGAATCAATCAGATGAGTTTCGATTGAGCTCGTTACATTTTTCATAAGCGGAAGACATGCCTAGAGGCAGAGCCAACTGCAAAATTTTTGTTGCTGCACAAAAATATCTAGATTTTAGGTGCGATCATTTTAAAGGAAAAACAAAAATTAAATAAGTTTTCAAGAATTACTTAGAGTACCTCGATAAAATTGTAGCAAATAAAATCTGAAAAGTTCATTTGCAACTTTTTTTGTATCTTAAGGCACAGGGCAACTTACTACTGGTTTCCAGTAATTTTCTTCGTTATATTTTCAAGCGAATTGACTATGCTGCCGTAGGTTAATTCACAATTAGCCCAACTAATTAAACTGAGACTTTCAAGTGTATATTGTTCTTAGACAAATGCTTTAAGTCTACGCGGATGCTGCAAAATTTCTCAACATTGGGGAGGGGAATATGAAAAACAAAATAGAAATGCAGAGCATTTTATTGCCTCAGTAAATTTTTATTTTGAATGCTATTTCCACTCGTTAAGTGGCTCAACCCTCGTGTTCGCAGCCTTGTATATGTTTTTGAAAGCACTAGGTGCGTTGTCTGCGAATTTACCTGAATAAGCAAGCAGATCATACTTTAATCTGCGCGGAGAAAAAAAAAAAACAAGCAAGGCCTACGTTGTGGATGCACTGTACTGAAACACAATTAGACAGATTCTAAAATTTGCATATATTTCTACACAAGGATGCCTAAATTGTCGATTAAAAAATTGACATAATTATAACGAAGCCGAATAAAGCAATAAAAATGACATGTTCCGTGATAAAATATGATGAGCGTTAGCCTTGTGGGTCAACAATTTCTGTTTATTGAAAAAAAAGCTTCTAGTGGCCGTGTATTATCATATTCCTGAAAGCCAGTAACCAGCGTATCTAAATTTACATTCGCGCCAAAATCATTGGCTCGAGTTCCATCACTGTATCCGAATGACGATACGAGATTCAAAAGTGAGATTAAATGGCGGGCCGCGGCGTGTACGGTAGTGTTCACCTATGCCTTCGCTATAGTATGTTGCCGCACTCTTTAAAGCACGAGCATGGTGATCAGCCGATGTGCTTTTCTACAACTTCATCCCTAAATGTAAGCCGGGGATCTGCCACTCCCGGTGGTTGTAAGCCTGATCCCTCCCTATTTTCTTAACTGTCGATTGTATGGTTTGTTTCATACCAAATATTCACATAATAATCTGTGCGTGTTCGGCTAGTAATGAAATGTTTATTTCTCTCACAGTTAATTAACAAGTAACCAGCAAGAAGGTATGCAGGGCAAAAATCTGCTTTCATGCAGCTTGAAGACCACCCGGCGGCCGTTGATCACATGACAGTATCTTCAAAATAATCGAGAACTCAAGCTAGCTTCATATAGGCAAAAAGGCTTATGGGTCGAACAGAACCGGGCCGGCCGAAGTATGGTACTTTCGGACTGGGGTCAGGCCCGGACTTGAAAAACCCGCCCGTGCAGTGCTCTACTTCAGATAGATTCCCATACCGTCACGTAGTAGTGACGTTGAAGTAAAGAGCCGTAAAACTGTGTATGACGAAACTGATTCTTTATTGGGCAACATGTGCCCACAAAAGCAAGCTACACTTGAAGCATAACGAAAGCGGCGAATACAGTCGGCGATCGTCGAAATCTGATCAGCGGCGAAACGCGTCGGCTTTTATACTTGAGTCATTGAAGGCCCCAGAATAATCCCTGGTACCCGCATGTCTTCAAGAAAGTTCTAGACAATTCGCGTCGCTCATACAATCAGATTACATGAGCGTCGGTGACAAGAGACAATCGATAGAAGCATCGATAACGTTCGAGAAACTTCCCATACATGCAGGCGCGTCCTGTGCCTTGCGATAACGTTTAACATTTTTAGCCGGTGAAAAGCGGTCACCAGGTGAAGGATAAACATATATACGTGTCAATACCCTCCCCTTAAAAAACATCATCCCGATGCTACCAACACGAAAGCGAAAACAAAACCACGCGTACAGAGAGAGAGAGAGAGAAAAAGAAACAACAAACAATAACAAAGTAACAAAGTACCGAAGTTCTTTAGCGGGCGTAGAAAGGCTTAAGACACACCACGTAGATCACTTCAGGACGTGCCCGGCGCCGCTGTGCGAAATGCCGTCTGGCACGACCTCATAGTCCAGTGCGCCAATACGTCGGATTATCTTGTATAGTCCGAAATAGCGACGTAACAGTTTCTCGCTAAGTCCTCGTCGGCGTATCGGAGTCCAGTGCCAAACACGGTTTCAGGGCTGGTACGCGACGTAGCGTCGTCGAAGATTGTAGTGCCGGCTGTCGGTCCTCTGCTGGTCCTTGATGCACAGGCGGGCGAGCTGTCGACCTTCTTTGGCATGCAGCAAATAGCTGGCAACGTCGACATTTTCTTCGTCGGTGACGTCCGGTAGCATGGCATCAAGCATCGTTGCCGGGTTCCTTCCGTAGACCAGGTTGAACGGCGCCACGGGCGTCGTTTCTTGCACGACCGTGTTGTATGCGAAGGTCACGTGCGGAAGGATGGCATCCCACGTCTTGTGTTCGACGTCGACGCACATTGCCAGCATGTCGGCAATGGTCTTATTTAGGCGCTCGGTGAGACCATTCGTCGGTGATGAGGACTTCTGGGGCACCGTGACGCAGGAGGGTGTTCTCAACGAAGAATCGGGCTACCTCGGCGGCGCTGCCTTTTGGTAAGGCTTTTGTTTTGGCGTAGCGGTTGAGGTAGTACGTAGCTACGACGATCCATTTATTCCCAGACGTGCACGTCTGAAAAGGCCCAAGTAAGTTCATCCCGATCAGCTGGAACGGTCTGCGAGGTGGCTCGATCGGCTGTATAAGTCCGGCTGGCCTTGACGGCGGTGTTTTGCGTCGCTGACAGTCCTAGGCATGTCCTTACGTAATGGGCGGCGTCGGCAGAGAGGCGAGGCCAGTAAGTATATTTCCTGTATCCTCGCGAGCGGCGGA